>NW_024426119.1:3947677-3952677 GCF_017311325.1 Ursus maritimus | reverse complement strand
TCTGTCCATATGTAGAAATGCAACAAAGGAAAATAAATGATACAGCAACAGTTAACTGATAAAACTTGACTTAGAATTTATATTCTTATTGCATTTATCAAAGGAATGTACTGAATACCATTTTGAAAAACAGTTCCACTTTATGACATTTAGTTGCATTAAATATTTAGTTCTGTTGTGTTGCATTATACTGCTGTGCGATGAAATTAAATGCAAACTACAATTTGAATGTCTGCAAACATTGGCAAGAATCTGCAGCTAAATTTAGATATAAGATTTGCAGTGTCTGTTTTTTTTTTCTTTTCATCTTTGATGGGTAAAGTATAAAAATGTTGAGGAATTTGACCTGCTTTCTTTTTCCCTCTCTCTTTCCAGGTTTGCAGAGCATGCCAGGGGACTACGTTTCTCAGGGTGGTCCTATGGGAATGAGTATGGCACAGCCAAGTTACACTCCTCCCCAGATGACCCCACACCCAACTCAATTAAGACATGGACCCCCAATGCATTCATATTTGCCAAGCCATCCCCACCACCCAGCCATGATGATGCACGGAGGACCCCCTACCCACCCTGGAATGACTATGTCAGCACAGAGTCCCACAATGTTAAATTCTGTAGATCCCAATGTCGGCGGACAGGTTATGGACATTCATGCCCAATAGTATAAGGGAACTCAAGGGAAAAGGAAACACACGCAAAAACTATTTTAAGACTTTCTGAACTTTGACCAGATGTTGACACTTAATATGAAATTCCAGACAGCTGTGATTATTTTTTACTTTTGTCATTTTTCATCAAGCCACAGAGGACCAATGAGACAAGAACACAAATGTGAAATCATGGGCTCACTGAGACAATTCTGTCCATGTAAAGATCCTCTGGAAAAAGACTCCGAGAGTTATAACTACTGTAGTATAAACATAGGAACTAAGTTAAACTTGTACATTTCTGTTGATCACTCCGTTATGTTGCCTCAAATAGTTTTAGAAGAGAAAAAAAAAATATATCCTTGTTTTCCACACTATGTGTGTTGTTCCCAAAAGAATGACTGTTTTGGTTCATCAGTGAATTCACTATCCAGGACAGACTGTGGTATATTTTAAACCTGTTGGGCCAATGAGAAAAGAACCGCGCTGGAGGCCATGGTGAACGTTTGGCTGAACCTCATCCCTTGGACTCCAGCTTCAAGAATGTGTTTTCATGCCCGGCCTTTGTTCCTCCATAAATGTGTCCTTTAGTTTCAAACAGATCTTTATAGTTTGTGCTTCATAAGCCAATTTCTTCTTCTTATTTTGGGGGACTCTTCTTCAAAGAGCTTGCCAGTGAAGATTTAAAGACAGAGCGGGAGCTTCTTCCAGGAGTTCTAAGCCTTGGCTGTGGACAAAACAATCTCAAGTTGGGCAGCTTTCCTCAACACAAAGTTATTAATGGTCCTAGCACCACAACTAGGACTTTATCAGAAACTCAAAGCTTGGGGGATAAAAAGGAGCAAGAGAATACTGTAACAAACTTCGTACAGAGTTCGGTCTATTAATTGTTTCATGTTAGATATTCTATGTGTTTACCTCAATTGAAAAAAAAAAAAGAATGTTTTTGCTAGTATCAGATCTGCTGTGGAATTGGTATTGTATGTCCATGAATTCTTTTCTCAGCACGTGTTCCTCACTAGAAGAAAATGCTGTTACCTTTAAGCTTTGTCAAATTTACATTAAAATACTTGTATGAGGACTGTGACGTTATGTTAAAAAAAAAAAAGTGTTAAGTCACAAAATGCGGTAATAAATATTTCATTTTTGATTTTTTGTTAGGCTTTTGTGTTTTTCATAGTTTTAAGGCAAGGTTGCACAGCGCCTACTGTGTACATGGTGTACCAAGTGGTGGTTTTGCCCCCCGGAAGTCGGCCATATTTAAAACTTACCAACAATTTTTAAGGTAACTTTCTGTGGCAGTTAGTGTATATTTGGCTTATAAATCTCACCAGCAGAAAACTTCTAAAGGTATGAAATTGTGTGTGTGTGTGTGTGAGCCAAGTTGAAAGATTACCTTAATTCAATATGCCTAACCTCCTTTTTAGATGCGTGATGCTGAGAAAAATACTTTCAGATAAAGCTTTTCATGTTCGTCCTCTGCCAGAATAAAGGGCTTTTTCAGGGTTAATTTTACATCATAAGAAATAACTAACGTCTGTGCTCAAAGATAATTCATCTGCCTGTGTTTTTTCTGTCTTACTTACTAAAATACTGTTGAATATGTAAATTAAAATTTACATATAGATGTTCATAGATGAGTAAACAACTTCTATGGAGTTTGAAATCCTGAGTTGAAAAGATTACTTAATCATTAATATTTAATATAAATTTTATTATGATGTCTTTTAAGACTCCTCCACGTGCAGACACGCTAGTGTGATGAGTTGGGTGACTAAACGCAAATTTTTCTTCTAAAACGACAGCAAAACAGGCAGTCTAATGCCATTTTCAAAGTACCACACCACATTCCTAGAAATCTGTGCTACTTACTGGCTCGCTGGTACTGTACAATGCTTGATAAAGTGTGCAAAGTGAAAAAAAGGTGTGAGGTATTTGCATGCCCCCTCAATTTTTAAAATATACTATTCCTGAAATTTTGAAACACCTACATTTTTAATCCTATGTGTCGAAGAGATAATATCATAAAACTAGTTCTGGGATGTCAGCTTGATAGGGAAATAGTTCACCACTTCAGAAACCCAAGTTTGTATCCTACTTGGAGTTCTGCCATCTTCCCATTGCAGAAAACGTTAATGGAAGTTGTATATAAAGAAACAAGGAAATAAATTTCTATTGTTTTGTATTATTTTTAGCTAGGTAGATTTTTTATAAACACATTTATCAGCTTAATTGATAGGCTGCTTTTTCAATGTAGAAATAACACTTCTGACACAAACGGATTGTTTATTGTTAACGGAGAGACTCTATGCCGCTTGGAGAAAAGCTTCCCTCTCACTTTTGTTACCCTAGAGCAAGTGGAGTCTTTTCGCAAAATTTAAATATTTGTATATTTTTACCTTAAATGCTTTTAGGTAAAGTTCTGCATTTACAAATTAACTCACATCTGCTGGAAAAAAAAGTGTTTGGAAAAGTTTTCTTCCTTTCCTCTCAGTAAAGTGCTGCAGAGTTTACTTGGTAATACTTCATGTTTAGGGAGTGTTTAATGAAATTATTATTACGCTATTTCACCAGAGTTGAGATCCCAAAGCTCTCTACCCTTGGTTTTAATGAATAAGATCATCTCGGGCTTAGCTCCTTAAACAAATTGTGTTAACCTTAACCTTCAATATTTGGAGATGAATAATTGTAATATTTGTTTTGCGTTTTCTTGCCCTCCCCCCATATGCTAAGACCAAGAGGTTGTAGAGTTGTCCAATTTTTATAATGCTTTTTTTATACCACCTCAGAAGGCATTTGCTCCTATCTCGGGTTTACTATTTAGTATAAAGAGTTCCGATTTGGGTATATTTAAGAAAGACTCAGCTGTCAAAAGCAAAGAAACTGGGAATGGTGTTTTGACAACCATATAGTGTTAAAGGAAATACTGTAGTCTGAATAAAATTGCTTATGTTCTCCAAAACAAGAGTAACATAAAAACACTTTATTTATATGGAAAAGCAAAAGCAGAAATAAATTCCAAAGGTTTCCCTTTCTTTAAGAAATTCTGAGAGAACTGCAGTCGCCATCTGTTAAGGGTTGGGAATTGAGCAAGAAGCCACATTTAAACGGAAAAAGAAAAGACCAGGAAAGTCTGTGTCTTCCATCCACCCCTTCTCCCTCCCACCACCCAGGTCAGCACTTCCCAGGTCTGCACCGCCCCCCCCCCGCCCCCCGCTCCCCGCTCACCCTAGTTAGACTGGCCGAGAAGAGTCCATCAGGACCCTCCAGGCTTCCTCGCCCTTCCCGCCCCCGTGGGCCTGTTAACCCGGAGCAGGTTTGGGAAGGGAAATGTGGCTAATATCTCTAACAGCTGTCAGAGGAGGGACCTTCCTTCAAAGGGACTAGACTGGGATCCCCACAAGTTCCCCATTAGTCTTGCAGGCCAGCAATTTGATAAGGAGCCTGGACCTCTGCTGCAAGTTGCCACTGTGTTAGAAGGGGCCGGTGTCTGGTTGTGCCGAGGGGGCCCTCGCTTCGCAATCGCTGCGGGCCGCCGCCCACGGAGCAGGGCTGGTGCGGACGTGCGAGCGCCCCGAGGCGGGGAGGAGGCTGAGCCGGGGGCAAGGGCAGCGGGCGTGGGCGGGCTCCCCTCCTCCGGAGTCGGCTGCCCCCTGCTCTCCCCTGGCCTTCCCTTCGCGTGATGTTAGAGGTAGACCAACGTGCTTCCAATTGATGGCGGGGTGGGGGGTGGAAAGGGGCACCTCACAGTCGCAGCAATCAACTCGGGGTGTCGCACGCGTCGTCGAGCTCCCTCCGTTGGGCCGGGGCTGGGAGGAAGCCGCGGTGCGCGGGGAGGGGGACACGCAGGGCTGCTGGGGAGGCCGGTCAGGCTGCGAGGAGAACGGAGACCGTCGGGGCAGTGTTTGAAGGGAGGTTTTAATATTAATAGTTTCAGTGTAGAGACAGAAGGGAGATTGCGTCTCCGGCTCCTCGGGGCAGACTCTGGGTGACAGCGATGATGGATGACCCAGCGGAGCCCAACAGCTCCTCCCCTCCAGCCCCCACAGTGTCAAAGCTACTTGAGTTGAAGCTTTGGAAATAAAATAAACAGCATCCCCCCCTTACTTTTCGTACACCTCCATTCCCACCCCCGCCCCCGCTTCTCGACATCGATTTATAGATCATTATGAATCAATTACTGCTCTCAATACTTTCCCATTGGCTTACATAAAACAGTCAAAAGATGAAAACATGGGGTTCGGTGGGTATTTTCCCCCTGACAGGAAGAATCGCAAAATCCATTATCTCATCATCAGAGGCACCGAGTGTAGAGAAAGGAAGGGGTTGCTCAGTAAATAACTGGGGGGGGGG
>NW_024426119.1:3942455-3947667 GCF_017311325.1 Ursus maritimus | reverse complement strand
CCCCCCCCCCGCCCCCCGCTCCCCGCTCACCCTAGTTAGACTGGCCGAGAAGAGTCCATCAGGACCCTCCAGGCTTCCTCGCCCTTCCCGCCCCCGTGGGCCTGTTAACCCGGAGCAGGTTTGGGAAGGGAAATGTGGCTAATATCTCTAACAGCTGTCAGAGGAGGGACCTTCCTTCAAAGGGACTAGACTGGGATCCCCACAAGTTCCCCATTAGTCTTGCAGGCCAGCAATTTGATAAGGAGCCTGGACCTCTGCTGCAAGTTGCCACTGTGTTAGAAGGGGCCGGTGTCTGGTTGTGCCGAGGGGGCCCTCGCTTCGCAATCGCTGCGGGCCGCCGCCCACGGAGCAGGGCTGGTGCGGACGTGCGAGCGCCCCGAGGCGGGGAGGAGGCTGAGCCGGGGGCAAGGGCAGCGGGCGTGGGCGGGCTCCCCTCCTCCGGAGTCGGCTGCCCCCTGCTCTCCCCTGGCCTTCCCTTCGCGTGATGTTAGAGGTAGACCAACGTGCTTCCAATTGATGGCGGGGTGGGGGGTGGAAAGGGGCACCTCACAGTCGCAGCAATCAACTCGGGGTGTCGCACGCGTCGTCGAGCTCCCTCCGTTGGGCCGGGGCTGGGAGGAAGCCGCGGTGCGCGGGGAGGGGGACACGCAGGGCTGCTGGGGAGGCCGGTCAGGCTGCGAGGAGAACGGAGACCGTCGGGGCAGTGTTTGAAGGGAGGTTTTAATATTAATAGTTTCAGTGTAGAGACAGAAGGGAGATTGCGTCTCCGGCTCCTCGGGGCAGACTCTGGGTGACAGCGATGATGGATGACCCAGCGGAGCCCAACAGCTCCTCCCCTCCAGCCCCCACAGTGTCAAAGCTACTTGAGTTGAAGCTTTGGAAATAAAATAAACAGCATCCCCCCCTTACTTTTCGTACACCTCCATTCCCACCCCCGCCCCCGCTTCTCGACATCGATTTATAGATCATTATGAATCAATTACTGCTCTCAATACTTTCCCATTGGCTTACATAAAACAGTCAAAAGATGAAAACATGGGGTTCGGTGGGTATTTTCCCCCTGACAGGAAGAATCGCAAAATCCATTATCTCATCATCAGAGGCACCGAGTGTAGAGAAAGGAAGGGGTTGCTCAGTAAATAACTGGGGGGGGGGTCACCCAGCTGCTGCCTTTGTTCAGATGGGTTTGGTTTGTTGTTTGTTTGGGGTTTTTTTGAAAGGGGGAACCCGCGTGAGAATGAGATGCCTACAGGTTTTGTAACCTAATTATTTAACTCCTTTGGAGGAACGTATTTGAATGTGTGTCTCGGCAAACATCAGATGTTGTTGGTAGTGAGGTCGCACATGGGAAAAGGTGTGGAGGAATGGGTCCGTCTGGAGGGCGGATTTTCACTTTGTTGTGAGCAACTGTGGGAGGCTTTGCTGCGGGGAAGGGGGATTCTCCCACCCGCCACGCCCTCCTCTCTCCCTGCGGTGGGCTGTTTTTGTCGTTGGAACTGGTTTGAAGCTGGGACTGGCCGCCCCCAGCCGCCCCCACCCCCACCTCGGCCGCCCCGAGGCTTTTCTTCCCTCTCCTGCCCCTTCGCGGCGGTGCTCGAGGTTCTCTAGGTGTTTCTATGACTACATTGTGTGTGTGGGAGGGTCAGATGTGGGGGTTGCCCGCGAGAGGGCCGTTCCTGGGCGATCATTTATCAATGTCACCCACATAATGATTCTCTCTGCAGCCTCCTATTGATGAGGATAATTACATTAGCTCAGAGTGACTGATCAATGAAAAACCACCACACAAAAACTTCTTTACTCCTCTATAAGACCAAAAACCGATACAGAAATAACATAGAAAGCCTGATTTTCTTTCCCTTTCCTATCCACCAATAGATGCTGCCCCCCCTCCCCCAAAAAGGACTGGGAGTAAAGTAAGAAAATAGACCCAGGTTTCTTTCGTTTAAAGGAGGATGCAATTTTGCCCGTGAATGCATTTTCTCAAAATGCGTTGGCTTCATTCCTCCTTTGCTAAAGAATATCAGCGGATTTGCTAATGTGAGTTGCTTCTAGACTGGTCTGTGGTTTTCCGTTCTTTTTATTTCTTTCCTCCCCTTTGGGCATTTTTTTTTTCTGTTTCAAAAAAAGACAATTCTTTTATAAATAACTGGAAAAGGAAATTACTCCAGGTCCTCTCTCTCTCTTTCTCTTTTTTGTTTAGCCTTTGCTTAAGTCGGGTTATCTTTTGTCTTTATCACTTCATAAAGTAACGCAATTAAAGATGTGATGTTGCATGGGTGTAAAGGGTGGATCCATAATACGGAGACATGCTACGCTGTATTCTCGCCTGAAAGTTTGCAGCTAAATTACGATTTCGCCTTTCCTAGACTTAAAAATCAATATTTTCTCAATTAAAGAGAATTTTAATGCTTTACTTGCGAGTTGTTAAAGGCGCTGTAAATTTTACTGTAATGCTTCTTGGCTTCGGAGTAGATGCAGGAGACCGGTTGATTCTCGTGGTCTTTTTCCTCTCAGAGAACCTAGTCCAGGAACATCCAGTGTGTCAGATCAAATCCCAGCAACAAAGGTAAGGAGTGTTCCGAGATGGACGGGGCAAAGGGTGGGGAGCCCGCCAGGGGAGCCCTCCAGCGCCAGAGGCCATTGTCTTGTATATTTTCACCTCTCTGTGTCCCGCCTCCTGAAAGTGACAGAAGTGTCCTTTTTACTCCAATCTTTCTCAAAGAGGAGCACATTCGACTCCCATCTGCTCTGTGACCGCCAGAAAAGCAGCAGCATTTGAGGGAGCATTCTAGACTCTTTCTAGCATCCCCCCTTTTCTCTTTGCTCTCCTTATTTTGCCAAAATTTAACTCTGAACTCTTTCACAAATTCTGCCATATTTTACATGTGTTCTGACCTCTATGTCAGAACTCATTCCCCACCCTCAAGAGCGCTCACTGTTTACAGATGTTTTCTCCTTGCACACGTCCCACCTAGTAAAAGTTCCCGCAGAGAATTAACTGTGGTGTGTTAATAGCCCAGGTCTGCTACTGCTCTCTCCTGCAAAGCTGAAATCTGGGAAGGTGGAGAATGGCATTGAACTAACATTGGGGAGCTGCTCTAGGCCTATGGAAGCCCAGACCTGAGAATTCCAGGCCCGGGGATTTGGTGGGAAGGTGGTGAAACTTTCAGGTTGTAAGGCAGAGAGGAAGATAAGAAAATGAGGCTAGAATGGAACCTAATAAGAGGAGAATGGGCTAAGGCAGAAAAAGCCTTTGGGACCTCTTTGTAATTTAAAAAGAAATAATAACGAAGGGAAATCGAATATCTAAGGTTTACTTTTTTTTTTTTTAAAACCTAATGTCTGCTTAGGAACAAGTCCTCAAAGATGACAGGAAGGGCCTGAGTTTCCAAATAGAACTGCTCAAAAAGTTCCTTTGCAGCTCCCCCGTCAGTTAATTTGCTGGGAATGTGAAGACTGGGGAGAGGGCTATGTGTGTGGTGTACCAAAGGCTTGAGTAAGAGTATGATGGGAAGGGGCACCTAGATATAATGAGGCTGCTGTTTTCAGCTGAATAGAGAAGTGGGGAATGGAGAAAAAGCCGCACAACACTACAGTACACTTTAAAATTATTCACACCTACCTGCCTTTTCCCCTTTAACCACACTATCAAATATTATACATAGGTGGGGGAAATTTCTAGTTCATCATCTTTTGTCTGTAGCCCCACCTAACTGATCCCCCTTTGCTTAGATGCCTGACATGTAAGCCTAGACTCTGGCCTTTTTATCAAGTGAGTGGGGCTTTGTTAATGTATTTGTACTTTTCAGCTTTCAGTGTAAGTTTCTGGCTTTGTAGGAAGGAGGGGGTGCAAGAACGAGGGGGAGGGGAGCAGAACACAAAGACTATCTAGTTCTCACCAAGCAGGTTTCAAAATAGGAACTTAATGGGTAGGAAAGAAATGAAAGAATGGAAAAAAAAATAAAGGGAGGGGTGAGAATTGCCTATCACAACAGGTTTGCTTGTCTGGGAGAGAGGTGATCCTGCGAATATTTTTCCCTTTGAGGATTCTGTTTTCTTCATATTGAAACATTTTCAAGTTTTAATCCTTTAGCAGACAAAACCTCAATATAAATATGACATGGGCCACTGGCAAAAAAACCGAACTTAAACTCAATGCTGAGAGGAGGGGGTAGGGTGGGGGGAAGAGAGCCCTTTCTGATTAATAACTAGCAGGGTAATGTTGAGGGCTTTTTCTGCCCGATTGCCTTTTTGAATTAGAGCCGATTTCTTCACACTTCAATAGTGCCTGTCTCCTTTAAAATGACTGGCAGATTTGTTTCTCTTTTTTCTCTCCCTGAGACTTAATGATGTAAATTTTCTAATTAGTTAAATCATATTGCTTAAAGGCCTAATATTTACCGTGTAAGAAATGATCATCCTGATTTGGACCTCTTGAAATATTCTGAGAAATAACATTTGGCTTTTAGGTTGAGGGATGAGAGAGGAGGAAGCTGTGTTACGGGAAGCAGTTGAGAGGAGAGAAGGCACAGACCCGGCAACATGTTAAATTAATAGTTGGAAGTTGGGCTGGGCTCACACCCCAAGTCCGCTTTTATTTTTCAATCAGCGAAGATTTAATTGGCAGCCCTCAGGCCGGGCGATCTGATATTTTCTCATTAGTTTCCCATCACTAATCTTGAGTGTTAGATTGGCTTAAAGGTTGTCAACATTTGACCAATTTTATTTAAGGAAAAAAAAAATCACGCATTATGGCTCCGGGATGTGAGATCTGCAAATAAATCCTGCTTGGATCCGCGGAACTAACAGGCGAAAAAAATGTTGACTATTCATCGTCGCATTTAATAAGTTGCATTAATGTATATCTCAAAGCCAGGGAGGGAGATTATACAGGAGCTGCGTAGATGCAGATGAAAAGAGGTTGATGGGGAGGGGGTTCAAGTAAGCGAGGTGTGGGTGCATTTCGAACAGAGGGTAAATAACCCAAATGGAATAGCTGTTGAGGGTTTAGGACCTACAATCCCTCCTCCCCTTCCTTTTGCAGCTGCGTGAAACTGCAAAGCCGGTCTCGAAGCTCTGAGCGACTCGGCTGTCTCGTCCACATATAACATCAGAGCGCCCCCTGCTGGCGAGCGGAGTAGACCGCTGCGGGTCACCCCCTGCGAAGTAAACCGTGTTTTTCTGCGCCCCTGCCCCCCATCACCCTGAC
>NW_024426119.1:3829672-3942436 GCF_017311325.1 Ursus maritimus | reverse complement strand
CCTCGGTTCTGCAGCAAAAGCCCGCGGCAGGGGAACAGCTTGCCAAGGCTGAACATTTAAATGACTAAATGATTAAAAAACTAATAATAAAATACGAAGGGACCCCAACCGTCACTTGGCCTCGGGGGAATAAACTATCAAACGACTAAGAAAGGGACACATTTTCTTTCTCTAAATTCTTTTCTGCTCTGGGTTTTTGCTGTGCTTGTTTGTTTGTTTGTTCCTGCCACACTGTAGATTCCGAGTCTAAGGAAATGTTTTTAATAGATGCTGTAGAAGTTTTTAAAAAAATGGATATCTGATGAGGAAAGAGGCTAATACAAAACAGTGTTTTGCAGCTTCGCAAAACAAAACTCCCGAGGAACTATTTCAGTAAAGTCCCGAAGAATCGCTTTCGGAATTCAGTTCCTCGTCTTGAACGACACTTTCCTACACCGCAAAGAAATACTGGTCCCTGTTTGATCGCCCCCCACCAAACTAGTGAATGTGTTTAAAAGTTGTCACCTACCTACCTGTGTACACACACACACACACACACACACACACACACACGGTCTTTTCCCGCGTGTTGCTAGTCTTTCTTCGCCTGTGCTTCTCGATTTTGCTGGAAACGGAAAGGGTAGCTCAAATGCACCAAAATAAACCGCCAGTGTCTTTGACACTTGATCGTCCTCTAGTGCTTCACGCCAAATCAAGTGTGGGACTCGTCCTATGTGAGAGTGTCTGGCTATTTTTTCAACTGTTTTGGTGCATACAGGCGTTTTCTCGGCTTCCCAATGACTCACGGATTGCTGACCACTCTAACTCGAGGGCGCGCAGGTAACGCAGCCGGGGCAATCTCGGGCTGGCAGCCGCGGGGACTCCCCCGCCTGCCTCTACTCTCGGGAGACGCGCTGGCAAAGCAGCCCTGACTCGGGGAAGTCTTCTGACCACAGCTGGACCCCACACACAGAGTGTAAATCTGCAAGGAGGAACGACTTTAGTTTGTGGGGAGTTGGGGGGTTTGCTTTTTAAAGTCCCGGATTTCGGGATTTTGTGCAAACTGCTCTCAGAAATGAGGCGCGAGGGAAGGCAGGGAGGACGGCAGGGGAAAGGTGGGTCTCTTGACGCTCATTTCCAGGCTACCAGGAGCTTCTCCTTGAGGAATCCGCTCTCTTCCCTCGCTTCTCTCTAGAACCTCCCTGTGTCACACCTTCTCCAACTCTCCTCCTTGGGGATGCTCTGAACGGGTACAGGGACCAGGGGACGTCAGGGAAGGAGCGCTCCTAGGGCAAGGCAGAGGCGGCCCGGGTCTTCGCACAAGTATTGCCTCAGTCGGGTTGTGTTTGAAGAATTACTGGGGCTATTGTGACAACCGAGGTAAATTAAATATTTATACTCCAAGGTGTGCTTATTATTATTATTATTATTATTATTATTATTATTATTGAAGAAGTTCAGAGAGTTCAGACTTACTTTAAATATAAGTGTGAAGAAGTTCAGAGAGTTCAGACTTACTTTAAATATAAGTCCTGGTCTGGGGGAAGCAGAACCTGCCACCTGCCACTGAAGCTGACTTTTGGAAAGGTCTTCATTAAGCTCGGAAGTGGAAGGGAAGTTATCTGCAAACAGTATTGGTTCATTTAAATATCTATGTATCTATAAAACCCATATTTTATATATCTGTATCTACCTAGAATAAAGAAAAAGAAGCAGGTGTCCCCAGTGCAGCTGAATCCAGGTAGAAATATTTCCAGTAAGATACTCTCACAGATGAAGAAAACATGACCATCTCATTGTATTTGTCTCAGTTTGACTTAATGAAATTTGGAGACACTGACAGTCTGGTCAATGTTCTACGTAAATTAATGCAAAGGTCCTTAGGAAGAGACTGAAGACACCTCTTGCCATTAATCTTACACCACTTGAAGATTATGATGAAATGAATGGGATCACTAAGCATTATCATTTCAAATAGCCGTTAACTGTCTCCACCCCCGTATTGTGGCAACAAAATAAACTCTCTGTGAGGAATGGTGTTTCTTCCTTTTTTATCTTTGCTTTTGTTTTGCTTTAAGAAGAAAGAGGGGGAAAACAGAAGAAAAGAAAACCATCTCGAAAGTCTTGGATTTCCTGCTGTTAAAAAGCTGCTGTTTGTTTCTGATTTCCTCGTCTTTTGCTACACAGGCAAAAGAAATCGAATGACGTGTCTACATTTGATGAGAACTAAACACTGAAACAATAGTGGAGGTGTATTTGCTTTATTTTCTTTTCCCCTGAAAAAAATTTAAAAAAAAAAAGCATCCACCAGTTTAGCGAGTTGAAAATTGTGGAGATGTAAAAAGATGTTCACTTGTCCACATCTATTCGCTGACTTTCATCACTTGAATTTTGTAGGCTTTTGTGTCAGATAGAAATCATGGAAAGAAGAATTAGACACTTGCCAAGGAACAACAATATTATACACTTTCAAGTAAGCTCCACCTAATCCTGTATTTGAGTGCTGAGGGGGTGTGTGCTATTTTCCCCTAATAAACCTCAAAGCCCTCATTAGACGTAGAGAAAGAGGGGTGGAGAACTCTATTACTGGGCATTCTGACAAAAAAATGGAAGCAGCGCCTCTGTCTGTGCTCCTAGAGCCCTAGAAGAGGACACCCCGAAAATATGCAAAAGCCGCTGTGTTTTCCTTGAGAGTCCGCAGTTGGGCAGAGCTTCCAGAGAAAGACACAGAAATTAACATTATAAAAAGCAACATGTTGAAACAAAGGGCAGTGGCTAACCACCACAACAAAACATGCTAAAAATTATTCTTCAAATCCTGCGTATTTCCAGATGCCACAGGAGATCAATGCAAAAGCGCCCCCTCCTAACTAAGCAGACAGCTCTCCTGCCGGGTGATGTTTCCAGTGGAAAGTGGAGCTGGAGATCCCACCTCCACTGGAGCAATGGGAGATGTTACCCTGAGGCTACGGGGAGGGGGAGGTAGGGGGTGTCGCCCTCCCCACAGCCCGCGCCTCCCACCTGTGCCCTCCTCCCCTAGCTGGAGCGCGGGAGAGAGGGAGAAGCTGGGCCGGTCCTGCGCCCCGAGTCTTCAAGGGGTACCGAGAGCAGAGGCTCCCGCCAAGCCAAGGAGGAAACCCAAATAGGTCCCCAGAGGCCGAACATTCGGCCGGAGGGACGGAGGATCCCGGTCTGAGGTTCATGCGACTGCCTGCTCAGTCCCCGGGGCCAGGCTCCCGTGCCTGGTTGGACAAAAGGCTCATAGGCCATGTTGGTCCCAGAGCGAGTGTGAAATGCAAAGAAGGAGGCGCTCCCCGTGTGTGTCTGTGTGTGCACGCGCGCGCGTGTGTGAAACACGTGCACTTAGAGCGGGCCTTTGGCCGCAGACATCGGCTGGGGAAGTTCACCCTCCTGGCTTCCCGGGCCCTGAACCCACACCTTCCCTTGTCCCCCACCCACACCCTCAGCCACCCACCCAGCTCCCCAGATCCCGGGCCACGCCTGCACAGGTGTGGTGCCTTTAACTGGAAAGTGCCTGAGAAAAGATCCACCGGAGGAAAGGCGGCGGGGGAGGGGGTAAGGGGCTGGGAAGAAAGCTCAGACATCCCTATCTTCGAGTAATTGTCATCACACTCAATCTTTTCGCCCTGACCTACTGTATCCAAAAAAGCAGAGACTGGTTCGCAGGAAAATCAGGCTTACCAAAACGTCGGGGTTAGACGCGGGCTCTCCAGACCTACGCAGGCTTTGCTTAGATTCAAAAGTATGATTTTAATTTTCTTAATGAAGGCGCGCTCTAGAGCTCAGCTGGTAATGACTGTGCTGAGTTTAATAGACTTCTGTCGAACAGAAAAAGACGGATAACTATCGGTTATAAGTAATCTGCTCTAATGCAATTATTTTCCCAGGTTCGAATGTCATTGTGCAGAGAGGGCAGGAGTGAATTAGAGCCCCGGGGACGGCGGGAGCGGGGCAAGGAGACCGCCTGAAATACGAGCCGAACCTGTTTTGTGAGATGCACTTGGGTTTGGGGGTCGGGGTCGAAGGCTTCAAAGCCCTCGGTCTGCACGTGTGAAAATCTGTGTCTCTCCCCGCCCCCCACCCCCTTCTCCCTCCCTCTCCTCTCTCCATCTCTCCTTGTTTTCTCTCTAGCTCCTTCTTCCCTTTTGTCATCTCTGCCCGAGTTAACGTGAATTTCCCTTTCCCCGCCTCTATGTTGCCTGTCTTTGTGGATTTCAGGCATATCCATTAAGTTCGGAGTATTTCTCCACAACACACTGACACAGAGGTAGGCTCTTGGGCTGTGTCAACCCATTCATTTTTTGAAATCAGTAGAAGTGGAATGTTTAAGAAACACATACGTAGTAATATATCTGGAGGATTATTTCTATCCCAATAGAGGGCCAATCCAGGTCGCTGTCCAAAAGTAACCCCATTTTAGCTCTAACACAAATCGTGGTTCATGGTAGTTTTTTGGGGGGAATTATCCAAACTCTTCTTAACTCTCCATTCACGCCTGGTAGACAGTCTCAGGTAAAAATGTGACTTCGAAAAAAAAATAATAGGATTCATAATTTCCCTTCTTATAGAAAAAGCCAAGTCGGTAGAAGGAAAGTCCTGTGTTCTCAAGATGAAGGATTTGAAGGCAGGCGGGCCAGCAGGCAGAGGGGTGGGTGCTGGGCAGCCCAGCCAGGCACCCTGGAGCCCAGCTCTCCTGCCGGTGCCTCTGCCACCTGCTACTCCGGCCCGAGGTCCGCTTCAGCCCCACTTGCCCCCACCAGCCTCCCTCTCTGCATCCCGCAGCACAAAGAAAGTTCTTGGGGCTTGATGCATAAAAAGGCTCCAGTGGACCCCTGAGGTACAGGTGTCTGTTGCAGACCTGCGAGGTGAGGCAACAGTAGTTGGGGCTGGTGTGTCTCTGACTCAAGTTACAGAGCCATTTTGTCTCCATTTCCCTGGCTTCGTACATTCTGTCTCTGCTCCCCACCCCCACCTCCTTCTACAAACATGCAGGGCGACCTAGACACACATGTACAGAAATACCCGCAAGCTCTGCAATTACTGTCTCTTCTCTGACTCAGTCCTGCCCTGTTCCCACTGGCCTCTGCAGCCATGCCTCAAAAAAGAGAAAGGAAGAACAACAAAACAAAAACCAAAAACTTCAGGCAAAACCCTTCAGGTCTCCCCAGCTGAGGAGGAACATTGCTGGTGCCCCCGGAGAGAACTCTGTGCAGAGCGGGACCCGTGCAGCTCTGGGTCTTGGGGAGGACACCCATTTGGGGAGGGGGGAGTAACTTTTCACCTTCCTCTTCCCCCATGTTCTTTGCCTTCCCTGGCTGCCGGGAAGAGAATTAGGAAGAGATCTAGTCCTCCGGTCCTACACAGATGAGAAATTCTGTGGTGGGAAGAGCCCCACCTGAACTTAAGGCGGTCAGCCTCCAGCACCTTTGAAAAATTGAGAAGGTGGCAGGGCAGTGGCCAGGCCCAGCCTGCTCCCACACCAGCGCCCTGAAGCAGCCTTTGCTGGGAGGGGCCATCAGGGCCTCAGTGTGACATGAGGTGGCACCAAGGATGAAAAGAAGGTCTGCCTCTGGGTCTATGAGCAGATTTAGAACGAGAGAAGGGGTGACTGTCAGAACCCCCCACCCCCAAGTTCCTCTATCATCCCTAGATCTCCGTCATCCTTCGGCGGCTCCCCTGCAGGAAAACTGTGTTCTATTGGTGACTTCGGAGAGCAGCAGCAAAGACCCAGAAAGCTCCACAAGCTTTAGGTGGGTCTAATTCTGCTTTTGTTTGTTTGTTTTGTTTTTAAAGATTTTATTTATTTATTTGACAGAGACAGCCATCGAGAGAGGGAACACAAGCAGGGGGAGTGGGAGAGGAAGAAGCAGGCTCCCAGCGGAGAAGCCTGATGTGGGGCTCGATCCCAGGACACCGGGATCATGCCCTGAGCCGAAGGCAGACGCTCAACGACTGCACCACCCAGGCGCCCCCCTAATTCTGCTTTTGAAACATCAGTGAGAGAGGAAAGGGATTCTGTTACCCAACAGGGTAATAGATTTTTCTAAAGAACCCTCTCAGCCAAGCAAGATGGAGAAGGGCTTGGTGGAAAGTGAGGAAAAGCCGATTACCTCCCATCCTCCCCAGGGAGGAACCTGCACAGAGCAAGACCCACGTCCCCCAAAGCAACAGGGACCTCCTTGCAAAGGCGTCTTGGAGTCCCAGCCTGCGGCACTTGTCTTCTGTGGGCTCTCAGCTCAGTCTCAACGCCACAGCTGCTGATGGGCTGTGGCAGGTCTGAGAACACAAGAGGCCCAGTCAGACTTAGGGAAGTAACTGAGGGAGAAGCAAACCGATTTTTTTAAAAAAGATTCTTAAGATTTTAAAATATTTATCTGAGAGAGAGAGTGAGAGAGCAAGTGCAGGGGGCACGGCAGAGGGAGAGGGAGGGGGAAAAGCAGACTCCCCATTGAGCAGGGAGCCCGATGCGGGACACCACTCCAGGACCCTCAGGATCCTGACCTGAGCCGAAGGCAGACGCTTAACCCACTGAGCCACCCAGGCGCCCTAGTTACTTCCCCCTTTTAAAAATGTCAATAGAGGAAGGCTTTTTTTTGGGGGGGGGGTTGTAAATCAAATGTGTAATTCTAGTCCCATAGAATTAGGTGTAAAAAAATTAAGGTATAAACTGTGCTTAGACATTTTAAAAGGATTGCCATGAACATACCAGGCTTTTATAGAACAAGATAAAGGATAAAGAACGCTAGGAGGGTCTGATGTCCCCTCATACCGCCTTCACACAATTAAGTGGAAGCAGGGGGTTGTCTCAAGAATATGTCAGGTGACAAGAGCTCCTAAAACAAACTAACCAACACACACACACACACACACACACACACACACACAACAGAGTTTGCATCTTTAAGCTAAGTCTCCCTAAAAGAAAGTTAGAAGAAAACACCTAACGACAAAGTTAAGCTTTTTCCTCTTACTTATCCAGGTCTCTTCATTTTAATACAGATTAAATCATCTGTTCAGAAGGAGTGATTACCCCCCCCCCCCACAGAGTAAGGGCAGTTGTTTATAGTTGAAGCTTATCCACCGGGGCGTAGGACTTTAGAATGTTCAAGTGAAGTGTAAATAGATAAGGTCACAGGTGATTGACAAGTTCAAGTTACTTAGCTCAATTATCAAAATTTTATTTCTAAATTATGTTCAGTTTGATTTTCCTGCTTTGCTATAAATGACCTTAGAAAATCCAATGGGAGCAGACAATTTACACCAGGTCCTATGTACCATGATTTATTTGTCAAGTCACTTTGTCATGTATGCCTCCTTCAGTGTTTCTGTGGAGACCAAGTCTTTACAATTAGATTTAGGAATGCAGCTATCGTTCTGATGCAAAGGCAGTCACTTTAAAGGCACAATAATCACTAAGATGTTGACAACTTTCTAAAATGTCTCTCAATTTCTAGACTGCGGGCAGAATTTAGAATCGAATTCTCTGGATATGGGCACGCTATACTCCATGCCCATCTCTCCAAACAACAGACAAGAGTGCAATTGGTAAATATATCCCCTACAATTCACTTGCCGAATAACGTCTCCAAGTCCTCCTACGCATTATTTAGTAGATAACCCGGCGTTCCAGATCCAGGCTCAGGCCGCCACATCTGGAAATGGTTCTGTAGCTCTCATCTTCACCCCCCTCCCCAGTCAGCCACCAGAGGCTGAAGCCTCTTCTTCCCCCACTCTATGATAGCATCGGCTTTTAATCAGTGAGAGGCACTCCTACTTAAATTTACAGGATGACTCTTTATTTCATTTATCTTTTCTTTTGGAGGAAAGTGAAACAAGAGCACCACCCTTATTAATTATAAGATTGATGGGGTGAAAAAAGCCAAATGAATTTGGCTTGCAAATTATTAGTAGAGGTATGAATATTTATGAGTGTGCCAGGAACTGCAGGCATGAACCCTGGGTATCAAGCCTGGGAGACAGTCAGACCAATGCATTCAGGGAGGGCTCGGTCTCCCCAAATCTGACATGACATAAATGGAAACTTCTAAATTAGACCCAGGGTGGGCTCTCATCAATTCCATTCCCTTTTTCGGGGGGGGGGGTATGATCTTGCTAAACATGAACTTCCTTCCAGTGGCCTCTATTAGAAACTTAAAAAATCTTTTAAGGTGAAAGCAGATAACCTACAAGTTTTGGGAGGAAAATCTACATTTGTGCTTTTCTCACTTGATATTCATTTATGTTTTAAATCAAGTTAATCTGTAAAATATTTGTGACATTATGGCTTTAAAATTTAAAGCTATTTTTATTCGGCGTAAAAATACTGCAAACCTAAAATATCCCGGGTATAAAGAGAATTTAAACAGACATAATCTAAGTTAGATACAAACAGAAATGAGAGGGGAAAGAACGCAGCAAGGCAAGGGAGAGGAGCCAAGTTTTCTCTTTGCTGGTTTTCCTCTTTCTGCACCAGACTTACTCATGTTTTTGTCTCAAAGCGGGGAAATTTGAATGAAAGGTGGAGGAAGAAAGGGTCAATCAAGGTAGAAAGGGAGAGGATGAAAACAAGGATTTAATATTTCAGTAAAAGACAAACTCTTTCGGCGCGCCGGGTGACACAGTTGGTTAAGCACCCAACTCTTGGTTTTGGCTCAGGTCATGATCTCAGGGTCTTGGGAAGGAGCCCCAACATCAGGTCCCACGCCCAGCGTGGAGTCGGCTGGAGATTCTTTCTCCTTCTCCCTCTGGACCTCCAGCTCGTGCTCTCTCTCTCTCTAAAATAATCTTAAAAAAAAAAGGCAAACTCTTTTTCCTCCTCTTGATTAGACATTCAAGAGTTTGGTAGTGTTTTGGAAAAGCGGCTGAGGACTTGAGAAGTAAGAGCACCACTAATTTCTTTTCTTTTTTAAAAAATTTATTTATTTATTTAAAAATAATAATTATAATAAAAAATATTTATTTATTTAATCTCCCCCTCCCGCCCAACATGGGGCTCAAACTCAACCCCCCAGGATCAAGAGTCACATGCTCTCTGGACCAAGCCAGCCAGGTGCCCCCACACCACTGGTTTCTTTTCTGTAAAAGAATCGTTGGGTGGGGGCTGACCCAACCCTGTGAAGATAGCTCCTTCTGACCTCAGAGCCAAGTTAGCACATACGTGTAGAAAAGGAAGACACGTTGTTTCAGAACAGAAAGGCTAAGCATTCTGAAAAGCATAAACAATTGTAAAAGTGGTCCTCAAATTTCCGAAAGAGTCCCAACGACACATATGTATATATTCACATCTCTCTATACACACACACACACATATGTTCACAGATATATTCACAATTGTAAGTGGATGTTGGTGCTAAATTGATGCTTTATGTATATCTTGTCTCAATTTGTTCTCTGTAAGAGTATAATTTTTTTTTTAAAGAGGCGATGCCATTGACAATAATTTACTTAAACTCACAAACCTGGAAATTGAGGCATCTCCAATCACACACAGTAGATACAGGGACACACATTCAACATTTGTGGATCAGTAGTGGCTCACACACAAACCTGTTTTGTTCGACTGAAATGCTCTTCAGCATGTCCTTTCATATTTTTCTGGAACATGTTACGGGTTAGTCATCCTGTTTCAGCTGATTGTTAAATCCTTAACCTAATGAAAATTCAAAATAAGATTTTTACTTGTCGTAGATTTCAGAGCTGAAAGGTGGGCTTTGGGGATAAGTTTGGTCAACCCCTTTTACCTTTCTGAAAGAGAATTTGAAGTCCAAAGATGGCAACTAGTCAGTCCAACTAGACCCCCAGACAAGATCCCAAAGCTCTTAATTTGAGGCTCATTTTTCTCATGACATGGTGCTTTTCCATCTTCTGTCCTTTATGTTAGAGCAGTATTTATAATGCTACATGCAGACTTTTCTACAAATATTTTTCTTCCCAGCGCACTGACAATGAAATTCTTATTAAATAATAATAAGATATTGACTGGTCTGTTTGCCAGTATGAAGATTTGTTGTTGATCTGTGATGTCTGTATTGATTAGGCAAGAATGAGATCTACCCTCTACCTGAAGGGTAAACAGATCTCGGTACTGGCACAAAAACAAACTTTGTATTAATAGAAATCCCAGCCTTCTCTATTTATTGCTTATACGTCATCTCAGTCAATCAACCTAGAAATAGATATAAATAGGAATAACTGAAAGTAATACCTCAAAAGCTCTGAAAACGTTCACTAGGGATATTTAAACTGCTACGAGAGTTCTCGGACGTCAGCCCGAGCAGCTTGCTTGTAGGCAACCTGCCCGCCTGGCTCTCTCTCTTCACCCCAAATTGAGTCCTCCGCGTGCTCCATATTTTTTACATTAGGGGAAATCCTATTCATGCCTGAGATGATCTTATATTTATGATGGCCTCTTCTGTCAAACTGTTATTTCTGTAGCTTGCTGTCAAAAGTGTCACTCAAACTTTTCTTTCCACCTCTCTTCACCCTCTGTCATAGTAACTTAGAAGGTCTAATCCAAGTAGAATTTCCTTCACCTGTAAAATACAGCGAGGAGAACTTCTTTTTCACTTCCTGTCTGCCTCCCTCTCCCCCCAGCCCCTGGCTTTTTCTTCGTTCTGTGTAAGGGCTGTGTTCCTTGCTTCCCCTTGTGGTAAAACTGTTCGTTCCAGCAGTTTCTCCTAAGGTTCAAAAACCTCGCTTTTGTGAGAAAAGTTCGTGTATAAATGTGTTTGGCCTATTTTCTAAGTCTGTGCTACCCAGGTTAACACTTAAGCAAGAAAGAACACAACCCCGAAACAAAAATGTGCTCCCATTACAACGTTCTGGAGCCTAAGGAGCAGATATTTGATTTTTGAAAGGACGAAAGACAAAACATTGAACTTGTTAGCATTTAAAACTCCTTTCTTTACCAGCGTGACCTCCATTTCATTACTTTTGCATGAATATGATAAATTGTCATTAAATCTAACCATTTTTATTTAATGTTCATAAAAACTGGTCGGTTTTCAAACAGATGTGGCCTGATATGGTTCAGTGAATTTAGTGGACTTCTCATATAAATGGAATAATAACCATACGGAAGATGAATTTTATACCCTTGCTTAGCTCTTGCAGAACTCGCCCTTATTATAATTACAAATAGTGTTTATTATGTATTATGCAATGTGTGTAGCATTGTCCAGACACCGCACAAACCTTGACCACTGCCGTCGAGAGTTTATAATCCGAGATAGCACAGAGGAACGCGGACAAGTAGAAGATATTGCGCAGTTATAGATTTTTTTTCTATGAAAAAGAAAATGTAACGGAGCCTAGCTCATGAATGAATAAATACTTATCTTCTCCTCACTTACATATTTTTTTTTTTCAGACCCAAAGAACTGATTGGGAAAGAGAATAGTACGTTTCATTTCTTTTCTATCAATTAGGGATAACTTCGAGGAATAATTCTTCCCTTTTTTGACCTTTTTTAAAAAAAGAGATCAGCAAGGAGAATATACTGGCAGTCGGAGCCGTGGACGCGGAGAGGTCATACAAGTTTAACTAATTGAAGGCGGGAGAGCCCAGTGGTTTAAAGTAGGCCTTTATATGGGGCACCTGGGGGGCGCGGTCGTTAAGCATCTGGCTTTGGCTCAGGGCGTGATCCCAGCGTTCCGGGATCGAGCCCCACGTCGGGCTCCTCCGCTGGGAGCCTGCTTCTTCCTCTCCCACTCCCCCTGCTTGGGTTCCCTCTCTCGCTGGCTGGCTGTCTCTCTGTCTAATAAATAAATAAATAAATCCTTAAAAAAATAAAATAAAATAGGCCTTTATAGTCACACCACTGGATCTCATCGCTGGCTCAGCCACCAATTCACTATGGGAACTTAGGCAATAACTAACATTTCTAAACTCCTCATAGGGCTTTGACGGGATGATCAAATGAATTAATGCATGAAAGAATAGATCTTCATACTCAGTTCATGGTGAGGCTTCAACAAATAGGTTGCATTATTATTGTTGTTGTTATTAATGAACTAGTCAACCTCCTGTACCCAATCCCAGCCTAGACAGGACCACATATGAATAATCGACCCAATTGAGACATCTTTTGTTTTTATTAACCATACACAAATTCAAGAATAGTATAGATTCTGAATTTGTTCTATAGCTCTTAGGTCATTTCGGTTATATGTTTGTACCTGTATATGTATCTTTTAAGATTTCCATCTTTAAAAAGGTGCCTTTTTCAGTATTTTCATAGCCCACTTTTTACTATTTTTTTAGGATTCTACCTTTAAAAAAGACCTACATGGCATACATTCTACATGCAAGTCATTGAGTAAATAGCTTCTTGGGTTGTTTGGTAATCAGACGATGGGAAAACCACTAGCCTGGGAGCCAGATAAATATGAATTCTAAATATGTTTCTGCTGATGATTAATATGTGATGGAGCCTCAGTGCTACCAACCCCCACCCCACCCACCCCCCGCCGGCCCCAGTAAAATCCACTGGAATAGAAAAATATCCAAAGTTCATTCTGACTTTAACAAAGATTGCATGACTCACATAGGAAACTTCCCCTAGCAGAACTTGTTTCTCTCTTCCAAGTGTATATTGAGATGATTCTTATGTGTTTGACCCTGTGCTAGGCCCTAGGACTCAGAGAGGAATAAATAAAATTCCGTCCTTGAGAAATCTGTGGTCTTGTGGAGGGGCCAACCTTACATTACAGTGTAATGAGTGTTAGGTTAGAAATATGTGTAAGGAATTCTAAGACCAGATAGAAGCAGCATTTAACCAATGGGAAGAGTAGAGGAGTTGGCACCTAACTTAAATCTTGAAGAAGAAATAAGAGTAGAGAAAGAGGTGAGAAAGGCAGATGAAGAAGGAATAGTATGTAGAAAGAAATAAAAGACCGAGAAAGAATAGGTCCTATCAAGAGCTAGTAGTCCAGACGGCTGTGGGGCAGAGGGTATGGGTCGGTAGGTAGACATGACGCTTTTCCTCACTGTTCTGTGTCTCTGTAGCCAAACTCATAACTTCCTTTGGCCTCAGTTGCCCTCCATTTGCTGTTGACTCCCCCAATTTATCTCTTCAACCCAGAGTTGGTCTTGAGCTCTAGACCTATATATCCAACTACCCACCGATGGTATCATCATCCACTCAGTTGCTTGTGCTAGAAATTTGGGTTTTATCCTTATTACCTTTCTCTTTTGATCACTGACATCTGCCAATGCGATAAATTTAGGGTCTCATCATTACAACTCCTAAGTTCATCTTTAATTCATATGCTTCTGTATGTCTTCATTGCCACCACCCTAGTCCAAGCTGCTAGTATTTGCACTTGATATTTGGGGGCTCTGGAGTCAGATCTGATCCTACTATATTCCTATTGAAAATTCTTCAGTGGAGGGGCACCTGGGTGGCTCAGTTGGTTAAAACAAACCATCCTTAGGATAAAGTCCAAATTCCTTAACGTGATCTAAAATTTTGAGTGATTTCACACCTATGTCCCCATCTCCAGCCCCATCTGCAATTCCCTCATTCACTTTGGTGCCTAGTCACATTGCCCTTTTTTATGTTGCTGAACAGTCTACCCTCCTGCCCATCTTACGGCTCTTGCATTTTGTTTTCTTAGTCTAGAAGGTTCTTCCCTCTTCCACCATCTCTAATTGGGCTAACTGCTCTTCATTCTTCAATCTCAGTGCCGTTTCCACAAGTTTTTTGTTGTTGTTGTTGTTGTTGTTTTTTAACCATTTCCCCTCTAGATTAGGCTAGATCCTCTATTCTCATAACATTTTAATTTTCTTTGTAGCATACCACATTTACATTTATTTAATAATTAATGACGTAATTCTTTGTTTAATGTCTGTTTCTTCTGGACTCTGCATTCCACAAGGACAAGGTCAGGTATGTTTGGGTCAGTATAGTATCCTCAATGTCTAATGGATATCTTTTTGAAGAAAAAACAAGATAAAGGAGAGAGCGTGGTTAAATAAGATAAGGCCTGAAAAGTGTCCAGTGAATTTAGCACCTGAGAGGTCGTGGGTGACTTTGGAGAAGGCAGTTTCAGTGAGATGGTATGGGCAGATGGCAATGTGGTTTGAGAAGCAAAAGGAGGTGAGAAAAGTGGAGACAGTGGGTGCAAACTATTTCAAGAATCTTATTCATGGGAAAAATAAAAACAATATGGTAATAAATAAAGGGAAGATGTAGGATCAAAAGATGTTTTACTTTTAAAGAGAAGAGAGGATGGAACTTATTTTTATGTCTGAAAAGAGAGCAATAAAAGAAGATATACAGAATAATGGAGAGATGAAACGTGTATGAAAAAGTAGATATAATTTAATGGAGGAAAGTTGTAATACAAGCTGGGATCCAGAGCATAAGATACGTTTTGTAAAACTTAAAAGTCACCTCTTCATTGAGACAAAGAAGAAAGGAAGTAAAGACAGGTGCACATATGGATTAAATTGAGGTGTGATTCTGCTCCGTAGCCTGGATTTTCCCCAGTTGTAGGAGGCGGTCAAGGAAAGGGGGTGGCGGGGAAAGAACATAGAGAGATAAAAGCTTAGAATCACGGTTGAGGGTATGGAGGGGGAGGACAGCTGATCGGGATCAGGTCAAAAGCTTGCTGAAACTTGCCAACGATCCTTATCATTGTGTGATTTTCTCCAGAAATGCTCAGGCATTTCAGGGAAGGAGTGAGCTGTGTGAATTCTTCCAAGTCTGAGAGTTTGCAGGAAGGAACAGTTAGGAAGCTAAGACTGGAGTTTGGGAGCGTTTGAATCACTGAACTGTTGGATTTAAGTTAGATAAATGAGGAAAGGAAGACACATGGTGGTGACTGGGAGTAAAGTCAGTGATACAGGGGTGGGATGTTTTCTTGGGAAAAGAGGTTCTGAGCAGTAGGAGAATGTGGGAGAATGAGGTGTGAGGTCATTCTGGTGGGATTTCAGATGTAGATGTGTAGGTTACGGGGCGGCGGAAGGAGAAGTACATCCAGGCTGGCCACAGGGGTAGGTATCCTAAGAGGAATCTTCACATCTGCCCTAAAGCCTATGACAGCATCCTCAGTTTCTTCTTTTCTCACTTTTATGCTCCTTGGGCCAAATCATTGAAAGAAAATGGCTAAGGAGAAAATAGTGCTAGAATTAATTTGTTCATTCTTTGTCAGTTTAATTCCATTCACTTTAACAAATATTTAGTGTGTGGATACCAGGTGCCAGGGCATTGTCGTGTGGTGGAAGAGAGTCAGTGTTTTCATTTGAGGTACATAATTCTGTTAACTTGGTGGAGAGCAGATTTGCCAGGTTGGGGGGGGGGTAGGGAGAGCGAGACTAGAAGAAGCAACATTGGTAGTTTCACCATATCATAGCTCTAGAACTTTGGGATATTTATTTAACCTCTCTGACTTAGTTCCTTCAGCCATATAATAGAAACAGTAATAGTACCTATTTTGTAGCTTTATTGGGAAATTACTTATAATGATGCCTTACAATGCTACCCAGAGCAATCTACACATTCAATGCAATCCTTATCAAAATACTATAAACAGTTTTCACACAGCTGGAACAAACAATCCTAAAATTTGTATGGAACCAGAAAAGACCCCGAATAGCCAGAGGAAAGTTGAAAAAGAAAACCAAAGCTGGGGGCATCACAATGCCTGACTGCAAGCTCTATTTCAAGGCTGTGATCATCAAGACAGCATGGTCCTGGCACAAAAACAGACACATAGACCAATGGAACAGAACAGAGAACCCAGAAATGGACCCTCAACTCTATGGTCTAACTAATCTTTGACAAATCAGGAAAGAATATCCAATGGAAAAAAGGTCTCTTCAATAAATGGTGCTGGAAAAATTGGACAGGGGTGCCTGGGTGGCATAGCGGTGAAGCGTCTGCCTTCGGCTCAGGGCGTGATCCCAGTGTTATGGGATCGAGCCCCACATCAGGCTCCTCTGCTATGAGCCTGCTTCTTCCTCTCCCACTCCCCCTGCTTGTGTTCCCTCTCTCGCTGGCTGTCTCTATCTCTGTCGAATAAATAAATAAAATCTTAAAAAAAAAAAAAAGAAAAATTGGACAGCCACATGCAGAAGAATGAAACTGGACCATCCTCTTACACCATAAGGATAAACTCAAAATGGATGAAAGATCTAAATGTGAGATAGGAATCCATCCAAATCCTAGAGAAGAACATAGACAGCAACCTCTTCGACCTCTACTGCAATAACTTCTTGCAAGACATGTCTCTAAAGGCAGGGGAAACAAAAGCAAAACATGAACCATAGGGACTTCAAGATAAAAAGCTTCTGCACAGCAAAGGAAATAGTCAACAAAACTAAAAAGCTGCCTATGGAATGGGAGAAAATATTTGGAAATGTCTTATCAGATAAAGGGCTGGTATCCAAGATCTATAAAGAACTTATCAAACTCAACAACCCAAAAACAAATAATCCAGTCAAGAAATGGGCAGAAGATACGAACAGACATTTCTCCAAAGAGGACATACAAATAGCCAACAGACACATGAAAAAATGCTCCACATCACTTGTTACAGGGAAATACAAATCAAAACCACGATGAGATACCAGCTTACACTAGTTAGAATGGCTCAAGTTAACAAGACAGGAAACAACAAATGTCGGTGAGGATGTGGAGAAAGGGGAACTCTCTTACACTGTTGGTGGGAATGCAAGTTGGTACAGCCACTGTGGAAAACAATATGGAGGTTCCTCAAGAAGTTAAACCCAACAATTGCACTACTGGGTATTTATTCCCAAGATACAAATGTAGTGAAATGAAGGGGCACCTGCAGCCCAATGTTCATAGCAGCAATGTCCACAATAGCCAAACTGTGGAAGGAGCTGACATGTCCTTCAGAGATGAATGGATAAAGAAGATGTGGTCCATATATACAGTGGAATATTACTCAGCCATCAGAAAGGATGAAGACCTTCCATTTACATTGACATGGATGGAACTGGAGGGTATTATGCTAAGTGAAATAAGTCAATGAGAGAAAGAATTATCATATAGTTTCACTCATATGTGGAATATAAGAAACAGTGCAGAGGATCATAGGGGAAGGGAGGGAAAACTGAATGGGAAGAAATCAGAGATGGAGAAAAACCATGAGAGACTCTTAACTTAGGAAACAAACTGAGGGTTGCTGAAGGGAAGGTGGGTGGGGAGCTGGGGCAGGTGATGTGATGAGCACCGAGTATTATATGCAAGTGATGAATTACTGAGCGCTACATCTGAAACTAATGATATACTATATGTTGGCTAATTGAACTTACTACAAATTGAAGAAAGTTGATTAAGAACAGGTCATTTAGTATCATATACAAGTATCTTACTACACATTAGTTATTACAAAAGGAAAAATAACTGTAGCGTGGAGACAACAGACAATCATCTTAACCAAGCGATCAACCTGACATCACCAAAAAAGGTGATTTGCTTCTACCATGAGACTGTCAAAAGGATACAACCTCATTTCTTGGTGTTCCAGCCCCAAATGCGCAATGTGAATGTAGGCCTCTGACATATCACATAAGCCCATATTGACAGACATTCTATAAATAAGTTAACTGGCCTACATTACTCAAGGGAAAGCCCAAGTAACTATTCCACACCAAAGGAGACTAAAGAGACAGGACAGCTGTGATTCGTGAGGCTGGACTAGACCCTTTGCTGGGGGAAAAAATGCCATAAAGTACACTGTTGGGATAATAAATGAAACTGGAATGCAGACTTTAGATAAAGGGATTGTGCCCATGTTCAATTTCCTCAGTTTTATAACTATACCGTAGTTAGGTAAGGAAATACACACTGAAATGTAAATGGTAAAGTACAAGGATCTATGCAACTAACTCTTAACTGTTCAGGAAGAAATATGAAGAGGAAGAGAGAATGCTAAGTAAATGTCGTGAAACTATATAAAACCTGATGAATCTGTGAAAAAGATATACAAGGTATCTGCATATTTCTTGCAACTTCCCCCCCAAGTTTGAAAGTATTTAAAAAGAGAATGTTTTTTTAAATGAATGTGAAAAAAAGCCCTGACCCGATCAAAGCTCTCAGTAAAAGTTAACTAAGCCCTCCATGATACCGCCAAGCAGTATTTCTCCCTTTGGTCTATATAAAGCATTTTCCCCATATTCACACACCTATAGTGTCATTAAAATTTGATGTAAATATTCCAACTTTCTAAAATTCCCTTTCAGTCTTTTTCTTTCTATGCTTAGGTCTTAAAAAGACTTTAGGAACCAGAAATGTAAATACTGCAGGAGTGAGAAAGTTGTTAGATGTTTGTTCAGGAGTAAGATGAAGGAAATCCGAGCTTGAAGATACTTCAGAGGGCGCCTGGGTGGTTCAGTCGGTTTAGCGCGACTCTTGATTTCAGCTCAGGTCATGAGAGATGGAGCCACAGATCGGGCTCTGCGCTCAGCAGAGAGTCAGCTTTTCTCTTTCTCCCTCTCCCTCCTCCCCTCCACGCACTTTCCCTCTCTCTTCCTCTCTAGAATAAATTTTAGATAAATCTTAAAAAAATCTTTTAAAAAAGATGCTTCAGTTTTGCATGAGGCCTGGTGTAAGACTGTAAGCAAAATAGGGAATCCAATATTGATGTGTGCAAATCATTTTACTCTTAGAAACTTAGGCTTCTTTGTAGAGCATTAATTTTTATGTCTTATGAAGTAGAGATGATATACTCTGTGTACAAAAACTTTATTTTTCACTTTTTCTTTTCTTTCAGAAACTGTTGTCTTTCCAACTCCATCTTTCGGCACAGACAAATGGTCAGCGGAGTGACATCATTACTAGAAGTATCTATTTTAGAAGCTCTACTTCTGCAAGAGGAATTAAAAAGGAGGCGTAACCCGGAGTTTCAGATACCCACTGATAATGAGGGTATTTGAGTGATGGTAATTGGTGAGGAGAAAAACTTAAAGATCTATCTAGAGACCAACCCTCACACTCCAGGCATGTTGCCAGATAAAGACTAAAAACAGAGTGTAAAATGGCAAGAAAAATATGCTCCTTGGTTTTCTCGTTGCCATAAGAGCCACGGGGAAGAGCTTAAAGAGATACCCCAATCCTGAGTGGTAACGTTAGATTTCGCGTTCTGGGACTGAAGACTTTCGCCACTATAGACTGGAGAGCAGGACTCTCGTCTTCAACAAGGTGTAGCCCTCTGGTCTACGGTCACGGCCAGCGCAGTAAGTGAGGCTGCGGGACGGTCGTCCCCTTGCGTCCAACACTGCTCTTGGAACCGGATCCGTAAATCAACGACGCTGTTTCTTTCTTCTGGACTAAGATATGGAACCTCTGTAACCTTGAGGATGACAATTTCGTCAGCCATATGTGCTTGATTTTTGTACACCCACCCAGGACTTGGTAGTACGCAACCAAACGACAAAATACAGTGGCAGCTCCTTCCTCCGGGAAACGTCTATCCGTCTAATGACACGGCCAGTCTGTGGATTAGTCCATTGTTTCAATGACATGGAGCATGTCCCTTTCAACTGTCAAGCTGTGTCACCCCAAACCTAAGACAATGAATAAATTACACTGGTTCAGTCAGTGACTAAATCGGCCAAAATGGTTGCATGACTGAACCAAGTCATGTGACACAGTTGGCATAACTGAGACATTGAAGGAAATTCGAAGAAAGAAAATGGTATTGACCTGGGAGACATGAGTGTGTCTCTGAATGTGTTTCCTTTTCTATAAAATGGGTACATTAATACTTTGTCCAGATGGGTTGTAGGAAAGGTTAGAAATAATGCATATAGAGTATCTAACATGTAGCAGACACTTGGTAAATGGTTGCTGTAATTTATTATTATTATTATATTAAAAGTTCAAGTTACGGGGGGGGCGCCTGGGTGGCACAGCGGTTAAGCGTCTGCCTTCGGCTCAGGGCGTGATCCCGGCGTTCTGGGATCGAGCCCCGCATCAGGCTCCTCCGCTGGGAGCCTGCTTCTTCCTCTCCCACTCCCCCTGCTTGTGTTCCCTCTCTCGCTGGCTGTCTCTATCTCTGTCGAATAAATAAATAAAATCTTTAAGAAAAAAAAGTTCAAGTTACTTCGAAGAAATTAAGCAATTACTGGCCTGTGCAGATTTTTTTGAAAAAAGCTCTATTGCTGTTTTATTTAACCAACTTTACTATAATGGCAAGGGGTAGTTTAAAGCTGGATTAATCCAAGTTGTTAAGCAACTTGCCTTGAAAGCCAGTCATGTCTTTTAGTTTATTATTTATCTGACTTCACTTTTAATAACCTTTTAGTTTCATCTGTTTTATGAAAGATTTTTTTTTTAGTAAGCAGCTGATCTAACTGGTATTCTGCTAATAGTAAAAACTAGGAGATTAACAACGATTGTCTGAGGAAGGACGAGGCTGTTGCTGTTTCTAGTTCAACGTTTTCTACTTGCAATGGATTGCAAGTAAAATGAAGGCAGTATTCTCATACAGCAGAACCCCCCATACATTAATGCTGGCAGCGTAAAGATTGTAAGCAAAAAGGCAATAAATATGTCAAAAGAAACTTTAGAAATGATTTTTTTTGCAAGCGAAGAAATTGCCAAATAACTTGGAGACCATATATGTACTAATGCGTTTGTCTTTCTTGATTAGTTTTTCAATGCCATTGGCATCTTAGAGGTTACAATTTGGAGGAGGTTCGGGATTGCAGTTGTGCTGTCAAAGGGTCATTCTTTCTGGTAATAAGGTAGCTAGTGGTTCCTGGGAGAGAGGAGAAAACAATCAGGTCTTGAAAGCTGAATCGCATGGAAGTCGAGAGGAGGTTGGCAGAAATCCAGCTCCTTTTTCTCAAAGCGTTTGTCATCACTGCCATGAAGAAGACAATGCTGGGGTTTGCACCTACGGCCATAAAGTGGGGACCCAAATAACAAACACAGCCACTGAAACTGCAGACTGGGATATATTTGGGGACTATCTTTGAGAGCGCTTTGTTTTCTCATGTGTCGCGCTATTGAGTCACGTGTTAAAGGATGCAGGTCCCCTTAAAAAGAAGCACGCTGCTTATTTTGAAGCAAGTTCTTATCAAGTGACTATGCTTCAAAACATTCCTTAATTTCAATGTGAAGTGAAGTCATTTGAGTTTGAAGCATATGCCTTTGCTAAATTGTTGCCAAAAAAAAAAAAAAAAAAAGGAACTTAATTTTTGCATTCACTGCTTATAAAACTGTTGATTCAAGATGTGATAGAAAGTTTAAGTCCCGACAGTAAAGTTGATTTCTTTCGGCCTGAAGTGACCTTCACTCATCATCATTAGTGAGTTTTCACTCCATAAAGCCAACGGTAAACTTGAATAATTGTTACGTTTAGTCCAAATGAAGGTGGCGACTAGCCCTTGAGTTGTACCTATAATTTAAATGTAAATAAAAATCTTAACTTCATGGCAAACCCCTTAAAAGTAGAGGATACATGTTCGTATGTATCACAGGACGTTAAAGTATCTGCAAAATATTTGGGGAGAATACCTCACTATCCACATACAATTCTCACGTTCATGGACTCTACACGCACTGAATTTTCATCTACGCACACTACGAAACTAAGCTTTGGGCTTTATGGGTCAGTTTCCCATTGGTTTTTCCCATCTTGGAGATAAAGTCTGGATTGTTTTCTTAACATCTTATTATTTTTTCTTAATGGCTAATATGTCAACATGAAAGGAAACTCAGCCAATATGGATTTGAAGGTAAAGACTTCTTTCCATTCCCGACCCCCAGTGGCATTTTCTCCCTCTGACAGTATTGTTAGCATTTTTACTATACCATAAATGCATTCTCTGCTTGTTGGAGTGTGTATTTGCGTATGTATTTCTATACCTCTGCCACTCGCTGTCTTATTAACATAAAACATATTTGGGTCATAACAGGAAACAGAGGGCACACTCAAATTTGGAAAATTAGAGGACAGTTTCTCCAAATATATGGGTTACAATATCGTGGAGCCACAAAGAGTTAGCTCAGTGGAGCAGGACAGAAGCAGCGGAGCTGTTCCGTCCCCTAGGCGCAAAGAAAGGAGGAAAGTGAGTGGTTATTTGAACTTAGAAGGAAGCACTCAGGTAGGGGAGGAGCAGTGATTGCTCATCCGAGGCAGGAAAGGGACTGACACACAGACCTCCCTCTCCTTTCCTCTGACCCCTCGCTGAGGTTCCCCACTGGCCAAATACAACCAGCAGCCAGAGGACCTAGGAGCCCAGTGATGCAATCCATAGAGGTTGGTCTCCAAGGGCCAGGGATGGAACAGAGAAGGGTGGAGAGCGGATCAGGATGGACAACTGGAACCAATCTGCCATTCATGCTTGTGCCCCATGCTTTTTATTGGTAACAATATACGTTGGAGATCAGTCCATGTGTCAGTACGTATAGATCTCCCCTGTTCTTTTGAGGGAGGTAATCATCGCATGGACAAAATGTGATTTATTTAATTGGTCTTCTATTGCTCAACATTTAGACTGATATCCTGTCTTTTGTGAACACAAACATTGCGACAAATATGCTTGTACATATGTCTTCACGTACATGCGTGCTCTATCTTTGTATAAATTCCTAAAATGGAATTGCTTCCTCATTAATTTAGGGTATCAAAGTAGATTTTGGGTACTTAGTTCTCCAAACAGCAAAAACATAAAATTATTGCCATATTTGGGCATAAAGTTGTCAAAAATTGGTTTTGAGTCTTTATTGCCCCCAAACCTAAATTCCTTATTGCCTAAAAAACGGAATTATTTTTGATCTGTAGGATTGTAGATAGTCTAGAAGTTAAGAACATGCACTCCGGAGCTAGTGAGCGTCTGTTGGAATTCTGGCTGTGATGCATGACCTTAGACAAGTTTTACAACCTCTGGTTGACCTATTCGGCAATACTTAACACGCCTTCTAGAAAATTAGGTAGAATCTACTTGTAGGTCGTCATATATAATCATTCAGTGACGCCCTGTGGACTTTTTCAAGCTCCAACATGTCTTTCTTACAAAGGCATGATGACCACACTGCAAAAAAGTGTTCTTGGTTCAGATGACTTGTGATATGGCTCAGAAGTGACCATGGTTTACTTTTTCCAGACCACACCGAATATCGTATGCATCTCGCTTGCTATGGTTCTCTATTATCGATAATAGACACTGAACATGTGAGAGCTCAAAGTTGACTACAGTGCTTCACAATAGGGACTCTATTGCCTGTATAAGGTGGTGGTGGTAGTGGTGGGGTGTTGGGAAAAGAAGGAATGGTAGAGGCTGGCATAGTGTCCTTATTTACTCTGAACTCATCAAATTATACTAGATTGACTAAGGAGCTAGAAAATGGTTAGTAAAAATTGAGATGAAATCAACCCTCCACAGGATTGTTATTTTGAGTTTCCAGATGGACTCATCAACTGAAAGAGTAATTCTGTTGTAGAACATAAGAATACCAGAAATATAAAGAAGAAAAAATAATATTTCTTCACCCTAACAAGTAACACATACCCTTTGTAATAGATAAAATCTTCTCGAAAGTAACACTTTCATCATGATTTGGATTTCTCATAAGTTTATTTTCTAATTAAAGAACTTGGCCTCTCAAGATTAAAAAAAAAGTTCTTCCCATCTGAGAAATGTGTAAGTAGATTAATTTATATGATTATTGGATTTCGGGTCACTAGGTACCAAGTTAATTATTTTGTGCTATTGTATAGATAACTACATTATTATGTATCTTTGCTTTCATTGTATCAGTCCAGAAGGATTGAAAACTAAAGAGACCTTCTCTGTCTCAAGCCTCAGTCATGAAGTTTACCAGCCCAGGAGATAGAGGACAGGTCAACCTGGAAGGAAGAGGCCATGCATCAGCTTGGAGTCTCAAATCTGACCTCTTTAACAATGAAAGTCAAGTATTGTGCAGACTGAGAAAGTAATTTCCGAAATGCCTTTATCTCCCCCTTTAATATATTCTAACCCAGCTTGGAAGATTCCCTCGTAGGGTGTATGCTGCAGTGTATAACCCTAGCCTGTGGAAGGGTAGAAGAAAGATGTGAGTTTTGTCCTAAGGGACTAGGTAGGTAAAAAGGATGAGCAAGAAACTAAGAATCTCACATACCCAAGTCATTGTTCTCTCCTCTCCTTACCCAGTACCCATCCCAATTCTAACCATGAGGGAAAACTGAAATAAGAGGAATGCTGAAGTCAAGACTCTGGAGGTATATGGAGCTAAGTTGTTAAGATTCCATAACATTTATTCTGGCTTATTCTGGAAAGAATTTTTAGTTAGGAATGTTCTTTTGGGGGTTCAATCAGGTAAATAATCAACTAACAAATCACTAACATCACCAAAAAGCCAGAACCCTAATTGGCTAGTGCTAGAAAAATGCCCTTTATTTTTTAAAATAATTTTTAAAAAAGATTTTATTTATTTATTTGACAGAGAGAGCCAGCGAGAGAGGGAACACAAGTGGGGGGAGAGGGAGAGGAAGAAGCAGGCTCACAGCGGAGGAGCCTGATGTGGGGCTTGATCCCATAACGCCGGGATCACGCCCTGAGCTGAAGGCAGAGGCTTAACCGCTGTGCCACCAGGCGCCCCAAAATATCCTTTTTAAATTCATATTTCGCTCATACTGGTTTTAATGTTAAAATAGCTTAATTAGTAGTTGGTGAAGGGGAGTCATTTACTATGACAAATATATAAATTCCCTTTTTTTTTTTTAAGTTTTATTTAAGTAATCTTTACACCCAACGTGGGGCTTGAACTCATGACCCCACCATCAAGAGTCGCATGCTCTTCTCACTGAGCCAGCCAGGTGCTCCTGGTGCTTTCTTTAAAAACAGAATTAAATTATTTTCTTTCTTTAAAAAAACGCCGTGAGATTATTTCTCACAACGGCATACAGATGTTTTCAAGCTGTTATTTGATCACATTTCCAGTCTTTCCTTCAACCTTCACTGATAGTTATCATTCTTAAAATTTTTCATGGCTATTTCTGACCCTTTGCTCTTTGAATTTTATTTGAGGGACAGCTGACATTTTCATTCATCTATGACCACGGAATGGCTCTTCATCTATTTAGGGCTTCCTATAGGTCCTCAATTAGAGCTTGTCATTTTCTCTGTAGGAATTTGCATATTTAAATAAGGTATTTACAATTTACTTGGGTTGCTAGAAAATTTATAATGTTTCTCATTTTTAAAATCAACATGGTTGGGGTACAATTTTCATACAATAAAATGCACCCATTTTACACGTATAGTTTGATGAGTTTTGGCAAATGTTTACATCCATGTAATTACCACTCCGAGCAAGATATAGACCAATTCTTTCAGGCTCATTTGTGATCCAAACTAACACCAAATCACAGCCAGAGGCAAACACTGGTGGTCTTGTCACTTCGGATTTGTTTATCTGCCCTAGATTTTCATAAAAATGGAATCATATTATATACACTCTTTTGTTTCTGGCTTCTTTGCTTAGTAAAATACTTTTAAATTTAGCCATGTTATTGGGTGCATGGATAGCTTGCTCCTTTTTATTGCTGAGTAGTATTCATTGTAAAGATATACCATTATTTGTTTATCCATTCAACTGTTGATGGAAATTTGAGTGTTTCCAGTTTGGGGCTATTCGGAATAAAGTTGCTATAAGCACTAGTCTACAAGACTTTTTGTGGACATCTGGCCTTAATTTTAAGTTCGGAGCAGGAGCATATAAACAATCATTAATGTGAAACAGACCTCAGTTCTGTTAATCATAACATCGTAATATGCCTTGGTATAATTTTTTATTGTTTATTTTGCCCTAGGTTTATTGAGCTTTTTGGATCTCTGAGTTTACAATTTTCAACAAGATTGGAAAATTTTCAGCCAAGTATTTCTTCTGCCTCTCCACTTTCTCCTCTTTGAGATCTCCAATTACCCATATGTTAGACCTCTAAATTGTCCCACAGGTTACCGAGGCTCTGGTTAATTTTTTTCACCATCTTTTCTCTGTGCTTTAATTTGGATAATTTTTATCCTATTTTTCAAGCATGCTGATGCTTTCTTTTGGAGTGTGTAATCTGCCGTTAAGCTCATCCAGTGAATTTTTTGCTTCAGTTATTTCATTTGTCAGCTCTAGAAGTTTTTACTTACTCATTTCTTTAACAAGAGAAAAATCAAATATAGTTTCATATGTATGGGGCCTCCACAAAGACATGAAATTCCAATGACCAGCAACATGAGGCTTATAGGACATCCTGAGCTAAGGAGAAGGGTAGGGGTCTGAGGACACAAAGGGGAAGAAGACCATCAGCAGGAAGGTGAGCAGAAAGCACAGGTTTCCCTGTTACACAGATAGTTTCTTAAAGAGGAATCTCTGTTAATAGCTCTTTTCCTGGGTGGTACAGGCTCTCCTTTCCAGTGTAAAATTAGGTAGTTGAGGAGGAGCTTTTCCTGAATCTGCTGGGTTTTGAGTGCTTTTTAAAGATATTTATTTGAGAGAGAGAGAGACAGACTCAGAGAGACTGGGAGCAGGGGAGAAGCAGAGGGAGAGAGACAAGCAGACTTTGAGCTAAGTCAGAGCCCAATGTGGGGCTCACTCCCAGGATCCCTGAGATCATGATCTGAGCTGAAACCAAGAGTCGGATGCCCAACCAATTGAGCCACCCAGGCACCTCTTGATTGCTTTTAACTCAAAATAATCTTCATGGCTAAGTGGACCATCATGGGGCGGCCTGCTCTTGGCCCCCACAGGTCCCTCCTCGAAAACTTCCCTGTACTTTCACACATCAAATGTTGAGTTGGTAAATTATTCTGTTGTTGAACCAGTCTCTTAGCCCTACCAATAGGGAAATTTCTACTTATTTTTTTAAAAAATATATCCTTTATCTTCATATTATGTTCATGTTTTCCTTTAAATCCTTGAAAAAATATATATATAGCTGTTTTTAAGTCATTTTGCTAATTTCATCATCTCTGTCATTTTTGATTGTTAAATTGAATTCATGTTCTCCTTGTTTTGTGACGTACTCTTGCTTCTTTTCATGTTTAACATTTTTTTTTAGATTGGGTGCTAGATATTGTAAATGTTATACTGTCGAGCGTCTGGATTTTATTGTTTTTCTTTAAAAAAAACATGTATGTATTTTGGCAAGTTGTTTGCAGACCAGTGTGATCCTCTTAAGTCTCGTTTTTAAGCTTTGTTAGGGTAGCTCTAGAGTATATTTTACTCTAAGGTTAATTCGACCTTACTGGTAAGGAATAATCATCCTTCTGGGATCTCTAATGAATGAGCTGGGTGTTCAAAAAGGTCTCTCCATTCTGACTGTTCAGAATTTAGGTGTCTCCCAGCCCTTTGTATGTTCTGGGAATTTTTCAGCTTATAGCTTCCTGGTATTCTTAGGTTAGTCTTTACTTAGTCTCGTAAATTCTTATCCTGTAAATATAAACAGATTAGTATTTAGCCAAAGACTCAGGAGGATTTCTATCTGGAATTTCATTCTGTTAGTATGGTGAAATACATTAATAGATTTTCAAGTGTTACTTCATGCTTGCATTTTGGGATAAACTCAAGTAGTTCATAGTATCTTTTCTCCCTTGCATTTAGTTTGCTACAGTTTTGTTCGGGATTTTTCCATCTATGTTCATCAGTGACACAGACTTATAAATTTCCCTTATCATACTCTTTGCTTTTGGTACTAAAGACTTGTAAATTGGAGTACTTTTTCTCTTTTGTGTAGGAAAAGGGTCAGGTGTTTCTTTGGTAAAACTGTCTGCACTTGTTTTTCTGTGTAAGTAAACTTTAAAGAGCTAATTCAATTTCTTTAACTTCCAAATTTATGACTCTTTAAAATACTTTTATTTGTGTGTATATTTTATATATATATCAAAATTTTTTTCTTTTTATTAGGCTCCGTGCCTAACGTGTGGATCGAACTCATGACCCTGAGATCAAGGGTCATAGGCTCCACCAACTGAGCCAGCTCCCCTCTTTTCAGTATACTTTTGGTTTTTTTAAAGAAATGTACTGTAAGGACTGAAGGAATGAGAGGGAGAACTGGTTATTGGGACCTAGAGACAGAGAAGGCTATGTATAGAGTGACTTTACAAGAACTGAAACCTCTGATTGATGAATTCAGCCAGCCTGATGGAACCCTGCAGTGAGAAAGCTGGGGAAATCAATACCTGATTATCTTCTCCTTCTACTCTCTGATTTTCTGATGTTCCTCCCCCCTTTGGCGCAACCCCAACAGAACCTAGAGAGCCAGGAAGTCTCCTGATTTTGCCCAGAGAAGTCAGTCTCTCAGGGTACAGAGCAGGGTAGAAAAGGATGGATCTATCAATCCCCCTACCCATCCCCCACCCATCCCCCACCAATGAAAAGAGTTAGAGCATGCGCATGACAGCAAGAGCATGCATGCATGAGGGTGAGCATGTGAGCACATATCTGGAAAGCCAGAAAAGATATCCAACACACATTTCTACACTTCTAATTTGCGCTATTTCCTGCTTTTAAAATTTCGCTTTGTTTAGGTGTAATTGGCATACAACTAACAGCACATAAAATACATAGTATGACAAATTTGGACGTATGTGTACACCCATGAAACCATCACTGTAACGAAGATAATAAACATAATCCGTCACTTTCAAAAGATTTTGAATTCCCTTTTGTAATCCCTCTTCATTTCCCCTTTCCTTTGTCCTCTGGCAACTACTGACCTGTTTTCTGTCACAATAGTTAAGTTTGCATTTTCTAGAATTTTATATAAATGGAAGCATACTATATGCAATCTGTTTTGTCCCATTTCTTTTATTCAGCATAATTATTTGGATATTCCTTCATGTTGTGTGTTTCAATAGTTCATTATTTTTAACTGCTGAGTAGTATTCTTTTAAGCAGATATACCACAATTTGTTTATCTATTCACCTGTGGATGGCCATTTTGGTTGTTTCCAGTTTGGGGCTATTACAAATAAAACGAAGAACATTTGCTTACAAGTCTTCGTATAAATATATGCCTTCACTTCTCTTGTTTAAAAATCTAGAAGTAGAGCTGGATCATATGTTAGTTGTATGTTTAATTTTTAAGTAACTGCCAAGTTCCCACCACCAATGAAGGAGAGTTCTAGTTCCTCTATAACCTCATTAACACCTGGTGTGGTCCATCTTTTTAAATTTTAGCCATTTTAATAGGGACAATAGTATTTCATGTGATTTTTGACTTGCATTTCACTAATGGCTAGTTAATACTAAATATCTTTTCATGCATTTGCTTACAATTCATATATTTTCTTTGGTAAGGTGCCTATTCAAATCTTTTGCCCATTTTCAAAATTCGATTATTTTATTATTGACATATAAGTGTGCTTTATATTTTATGGACATGGCATATATGACTTGCACATATTTTCTTTTAGACTGTGATTATCTTAACAGTGTCTTTCCAAGAAGAGAAGTTTATAATTTCTATGAAATTCAATTTTTCAACTTCTTTTACAGACCATGATTTTGGTGTCATATGTAAGAAATTGTTGCTTAATGCAAGGTTACAGAGATTTTCTCACCTTTCTCAAGAAATTTTATGGTTTTAGATTTTACATTTAGGTTTATGATCCATCTTGAGTTAATTTTTTACATGATACAAGGCATGGATTGGATTTCATTTTTTGAAAATGGATATAAATTGCCCCAGCATCATTTGTTGAAAAGATGATCTTCTCTCCAACGAACTGCCTGTGCACTGTTGTTAAAAATGTGTACTACTTCTGGGGCGCCTCGGTGGCGCAGTCATTGGGCATCTGCCTTCAGCTCAGGGCGTGATCCCGGCGTTCTGGGATCGAGCCCCACGTCAGGCTCCTCTGCTGGGAGCCTGCTTCTTCCTCTCCCACTCCCCCTGCTTGTGTTCCCTGTCTCACTGGCTATCTCTCTCTCTGTCAAATAAATAAATAAAATCTTTAAAAAAAATAAAAAAATAAAAATGTGTACTACTTCTGATCTCTATGCTGGTCCACTGATTTGTCTGTTTTTGATGGCAATACCGCGTTGTCTTGAGTATCATAACTTCCTAAGTTTTCAAGTCTGACAGTGTTAGTCCTTCAGCTTTGTTTCTCTTTTTCAAAGTTGTCTTGCTTTTCAGATTTGTTAGTGGGAACAGAGCAGTGCTTAGTCTAGAGCTAATGATTCCCCTCTAATAATGAAAGATCCTTCCAAAAAAAAAAAAATCTGTGAAACACATCATTGATTTTGCATTTCCAGTCTGGCTGCTGAATACAGAAACTATTTCCAGCCCTGTATGAGCACCTGGTACCATTGCTCATATCATTTTTGGATGATCCTTTTCCTAGAGCCTTGCCAATAGTTTCCTTACGCAATGTATCGAGTAGTATTTTGCTGAAAACCCGGGGTGGGGGGACCCTCTGTTCATCTCCAGAGTTCTCTCTCAAAACCACTCTCACTTCCGTGGGACTTGGTCCTGTGAATTCTAGCTCCTTTCAGTCTCTGAGACTCATCTCCACCTCCCCGGTCAGGGAGTCCGCCAGGCTCTAACTGAGCTCCGCCGCCCTGGATGGTGGCTCGGAAACTCTCTCAAGGCAGTAAGCTGGATCAAGATGAAGATTCACGTCATTTCTTTTCCATTTCTCAGAGACCACTGACCTTCACGGCCTGGTGTACGGTGACTCGGAAACCATGGTTCCATTCGTGTACCTGTTTGCTTAGGTGTTTCAGTCAGGAGGCTAAACCCAGTCCCTGGCACTTCATCTTGCATGGAAACAGAAATCCTCCTACCCGGTTTCTTTATGCTACTTTTTATCTCTTTTCTACCCTTTTGTTGGGCTGATTTTTTATTCAGTTTCTTCCCTCTACCAATTTGGAAGTAGTTGGCTTACTTCTAGGTTTTTTTTGGTGTTTACCTTCAAAATTTTAACAATATGTACATGAATTGAATAGTTCTAGGATTCATCATCTTTACCTTCATCTGAGGCAAAGATTTCATAAAACTTTAATTCCTCCCATATTGCTAGTTACTGTGTAATATTTTAGTTATTCCTTTTTACTGTTACCCCCAAAGTAATCACTGTTACCGTCATTGTATCTGGTTGACACATCTTTAGATATCCCTTACTTGTGAGTCTAGCCATTATTTGAAAAGATGCATGTAATTTTTTAAATTAGAAGTTATGTTAATTAGTGCTCTGCAGCAAACAAAATTTCAGTGGCATTTGACAATAGGCTTTTTTTCTGCCTCACATATTTATAAGACTATGGGACCTGCTCTGCTCTGATGTCTTAGAGCAAGTACTCATGGCTCTGGCAGTCACGTAAGAGGTTTTTATTGTATCAGTTTCTCCACTAATATGGTATGTATCCCATTTATTCAATTTTTTAAAAGATTTATTTTAGAGAAAGAGCATGCATGTTTTGGGGGGCAGAGGGAAAGGGAGAGAAAGAAACCTCTAGCAGACTCCCCACTGAGCACAGAGCCCGACTTGGGGATCGATCCCGGGACCCCGAGATCATGACCTGAGCCAAAATCAAGAGCCGGCCACTTAGCAGACTGAGCCATGCAGGCACCCCCCCACCCCTATTTATTCAGTTCTTGGTATTTTTTCCACAAAATTGCCTTTTTGGAGATCATGTATCTTTTTGATTAAAAAAAAGAAGAAGAAAAAAATAACATTATCACATTAACAAAATACATATAATTAAAATTTCCATAGAAAAATTTAAGTATGAATAACTGCACAGAGTTTACTACCATTAAAATATAAGTGATCTCTCAAATTTTGAGGTGCACCAGAATAACCAGAGAAGATTGTTAATTATAGAGATTTCTAGGCCTCGTTGCAGACCTGTTGAATTAGAATCCTCAGAGATGAGGAGCTGGAAGCTGTATTTTTAACAAGCCTTCTAAGAGGATTCTTCTAGAAGTGAAAGTTTAAGAACTATTAAAGCAGATTGATCTTGGCCAACATTTGCGTTAGCATAAATCTTTGATGTCTCTAATCTTCCTGTTTTATACTCATTTTATTTTAAACAGTGTTTTCTCCCAAGATTTATCAGGAAGATTACTAAATAATAAGCCTTTAAGAGAGTACTTACAATATTAGATTTAAAACAAAAATAATGCAACTTCATTTCTAGTTGATGACTTGTAAAATGCTTCAGAAAATGGAGTTCAGATACGATTTAGGTCCTCAGGGCATCTAGATACATTTGATGCAATCATTATTCAGTACCTTGAGTTGATCTGGTTGGTAACTAACTACTTTTTCTAATAGAATTCTTGAGTTTCACTCTGGCCAATCCTGCCTTGTGTCCGACTATAAAAAGTCTGGTTAATGTGCTAATAATACCAGAGAGCTCTTTCTGTCTTTTCCTGACAAATTGCTTAGCACAATAAGGGCAGTTCCTTTTAGACTGGCAGCAAGAAATAGTGCTTTCTGTTTCTCAGTCCGATGGTTCATTTAGCTTATTATTTTAAATTGGGCATAATAAGCTTCCCAGGATGATTTTCCTTCAGCGTTGACTGGTCTCTGCATTGGCTGATTACACAAATTGACCGTATTGCCACTTGTTTCTGGTTCTTGAGGCTAGAAACTTGATTCAGGATTCCATGATGGAAAAGAATATTGCAATACTCTGGCATAAAAGAGACTTTCTTTGCTTGATTGCTAGCTTTAGAGGGAGGTAAATGAAGTTGCTGGCAATTCTTTTCTTTCTCATGTTTTCTTCAGTGTTTATTATTCCTTTTATTAAATATTTTGATAATCAATACTTTTGTGCCCATTGAATTCTTTTTTTTTTTTTAAAGATTTTATTTATTTGACAGAGATAGAGACAGCCAGCGAGAGAGGGAACACAAGCAGGGGAGTGGGAGAGGAAGAAGCAGGCTCCTAGCGGAGGAGCCTGATGTGGGGCTCGATCCCACAACGCCGGGATCACGCCCTGAGCCGAAGGCAGACGCTTAACCACTGTGCCACCCAGGCGTCCCAGTGCCCATTGAATTCTTGACCTTTTTCTCTGCTTACTGAATTGTAAAATTCACCAATATATATGTATTTTTTATTGTTTTATTTTTTAAGCAGACATGCTTTGGGCAGCTAAGGTTCCTTTTGCAAACCCTGGCTGACATCTGCCATTTAGCCTGAGATTTTTACACTTATTCTACACCATTGTCTATATTAATGGCTTCGAAGTTATTTGAAATTTTTTTAGCTTCTGAGAATCAACGTTTGGCTTTGCTGCATCAAACTCAGAACATTTTGATTGCTTACCTTGCTCATTCATGTGTGTACATTGAACTACGCGGATCTCAGTGAAAAACTTAAGGGTTCAGTTGAGGGGAGGTTATGGAGATATGTTTTCCTTCTCTCTGTCCCTTTCCTAAAAAGATTGCTCCAATTAAGTGTGATAGAAAACAATGTGTAGACACGGCATGCACTTTTATTGCAGCAAATAATATATTTGTCCTAATAGAAATAGCAGGTTCCAATTACGTAAACAGCAGGCTTTCCTTGAATGTTTTCTGGTCCAGCTTCCATGGTGTTTATGACACTTCATTGTACTGTTCTTGACTCATGTGCGATGACTTCTACTAAGAAGAGCCATCTCAGTGGTGGATCTCAAGTTATTCAACCAGGCAGGTACCAGCAGTTACTTTTATACCCAGCTATTTATAACTCTGGTTATTGATAACTTCTATAATATACCACTCACTCATGAGTATCATTTTTCAACTCTTGGAATGGTGCCCCTTTAGAAATTATTATTTTTTTGGTATTTATTAGATAACTTCCCCTAAAATGACTTCAATTACTCCAATGTTCACCAGTGGGAGAATATGATGGGAGCCACTTCTGATTTTAGTACAGATTTTTGCCTCCTAAGGTAGCCAGTAACCATCCTTGGGGTGGGAGAAAAAGGCGGAAGGAGGCAAAATGTCTGGATTCACCTTGAAAACTGGCTTTTAGGCATGAGGACCTCATTATCTGATTATGCATATCCAAGTCCTGAAGTTATCAGGCAATGGTTAGAGAAAAGTGGTTACTTAGAATTACCCATTATTGAACGAACCACTTATACAATTAATCCCCATCCAACTATCTCTCCTGGCTTTGCAGAACATTTATGTGGGCCCACTGTGTCAACACCCTGGTTGGTCTCTCACCATCAAATATAAAAAGCCAACATTATGATGTGATAGAATACGAACAAATTGCAAAGAAAAATTATGTGTCATGAGAGACTGTGGAAACAAACTGAGGGCTTCGGAGAGGAGGGGGGTGGGGGAATGGGATAGGCCGGTGATGGGTAGTAAGGAGGGCACGTATTGCATGGTGCACTGGCTGTTAGAAGCAACTGATGAATCATCGAACTTTACATCAGAAACCAGGGATGTACTGTATGGTGACTAACATAATATAATAAAAAAACATTAAAAAAAAAGAAAAATTATGTGTCTTTCAAAAGATGAAGAATTGTATGAAATCAATGAAAGTTATATTGGTGAACGGCATAAATCACATCTTAAGCCACTAGTCAACGTACAAGGATTTAGTAGAGGTCAGTTAACAACGAAAGAGGAGAAATCAAGGAGGAGGATACTAAACAGAAAGCGTGAATACCCAAGGCTTTAAATGAGACCTTCGGGAAGACCAAGTTGAAAAAGAATTTCAGGTATTTTCTAAGTGATAGTATTGTGCTTCCATAGTGAAATGTGAAATGACAGGTGTGTCATGCTGTCTTACAATGTTGTTGGGGAAATTACAACCACCACCAAAAAAACTGGTACTTGACTCACTCCTCTTAATTCTAGGAAGTACTGTGTTGAATTATAAAATATACTTTGTTTTTTTTTTATAAAATAAAATGCATTTGCTTTCATAATTTTTACCTTCATTTTTAAGAGTTCTAAGCAAATTTTTTGGAACCATTTACTATCAGATGATGGTTCCATTTTCAGTTCCATTTCAGAAATGCCTTTTGCAGGCATCAGTTGGCCCCAGGAGATGATGACTTCCTGTGCAATGAAGCCACCCACTTCCTCTTCTCCTTCAACCTTTCTCTCCCCCGTGCTCCATCCTTTACTTTCTTTGCTTTCTCTACCTCTGTGCTTGTTATACTTAAGTTTTCCTCCTTCCTATCCATTATCTCTTTTCTTTTGCAGAGGCTCCAGCTTCTAGAAAACCCAGCAGGTAAGTACGTGTAGCTGGCCCCCTGAAAAGCTTGTTGACCTGTTGACTTCTTTGCAATTTTACTTTGTTAGAAAACCTAGAAAAATGCATCCATGCATTTGCCCCTCCCATCTTATTTCTGACAACTTCAAAGGAGTAACCATAGCCCGTACAGGCTCCTGAACTTTTAATTAAACTTCTCGTGGAAGAGAACAATTGTCCCAGCAATCGTCAGCTGGCCTCCCCTTGAGAAGTGGGGTGACGAGTTACTGGAGTAAAGAAAGTGCCTTCTGAGAAGGGCTTCCTACTCTAAGAAGATGAGCACCTGATCCCTTTTGAGAATTCATGTAGAATTTTACACATGGCAAATACTCAAAAAATATTTGGAAATCAGCCAAACAGCCGGTTCCAGGACCCAGTGTTCTACTGTAGTGTCACTTCACCTCCGGAGCCAAGGCCTAGGCAAGCTTGGGGCACAGTGCACACACTGACTGCTTTCGTGACTCGGCTCTCAGGTTATTACTGTACAGATCCGTGCTTCTCAACTATGCTTTAAATAGCCGTGGGGGCAGCTTTAGATCGGATGTGCAGGCCCTATCTGGAACCAAACTTTTGGGGTGGGAGCCAGCATTAGTACTGAGAAAGTTCACTTAGTGATTTCAGTGTGTAGCCAAACTTGAGAACCATTGTCTTACGTGTTGTCACCCCTGTGCACTTTCCTCAAGGTGGAGTCTTCAGATTTGGAGGTCTCAAATAGTCCTTTTAACTTTCTACAGCAGACGGGAATACAAGTATTCAGTTTGGTTGGGGAGACTCAAAATTGCCGCCAAGGAACCCCAGGAGGGTTGGGCTTCGGTGAAGGCTTTTTGCACATACACAATTCTCAGGCTGACCTGCCACAATTCCTCTTCCCCTTGAGGACACCTGACATTTTTTAAACTAAGACGGCAGGTCTCTCAAAGGGCTGGGCGAGTGAAGGAGTCCTCTCTCATGTGGCTGTCCTCTTTCTCCTGGCATCTGCCTCATGGTTGTTGTCAGGCTCACTTCTTGAGGGGTCAAGGACGAAACACCTCTCTGGGCTGCTTTTCCCCTAACCCTTACTCTTTGGAGGATAGGCAGCACAAAACATTCTAGAAGCACTACTGCCACCAACCTCCCCCCCCCCCCCCCCNAGCCTAGAAAACAAATTAAATAGACAAAACTCCTGCTCTGGCACAAAGCCTACATTTTAAACTGTGCACATTGCAAAAAACATGGGCTAGGATGTAATGTAAACATTGACTTACAAGCTTTGGTGTGCTCGGTGTTTGCGTTGGGCAAGGAGCTTGTTGAAACTGAAGGCGAAAGAGATTTATCATCTTACCTATAGGAGTCAGGCAATGTTCTGTGGAGGAAGGGGGATTTTAGGAGCTCTTTAAGTGGGGGAGAAAGCAGGTATTTGGTCTTAGTAAGCAGGGAAATGAAACAAGAGTGTACCATTTAGAGAAAAGAGATTAATCTACCCAGGAAAGTCAACTTACTGTATTAAGTAACGGTGTTGAGGGGTAACTAAGTTTTCTGCTCCTACTCAGCAAAAGACAGCTGCCAACTCTTCTTTGTATATTCATTTAAAATAATATTTGACATTACGATAAACATAGGAGCCAATTATTGTGTGCTTAGCACATATAAAATGATTTATTCCTCGTGACGATTCCCCATGATAGGGACATTATCACACCCACTTTACAGGTGAAGCATTGAGAAATTGTGCAACTCGCCCAAGGTCACACAAAAGTGCAGCTGAAACCATCTGGCTCTGGATTTCATGTGCCTTAAAGTGACTTTTGGGGCGCCTGGGTGGCTCAGTTGGTTAAGCGTCTGCCTTTGGCTCAGGTCGTGATCCCAGGGTCTTGGGATCGAACCCCTCATCAGGCTCCATGCTCAGCGGGGAGCCTGCTTCTCCCTCTCCTCCCTGCTCATGCGCTCTCTCTCTCTTTCTCTCTCTCTCGCTATCTCTGTCTTTCTCTCTCAAATAAATAAAATCTTTAAAAACAAGTGACTTTGTTCTGTGTTATTCCATTTGGCGTAACTGCTGAAATTGTTATTTTACATTCTCGCAACTGAGAAAAGCTTGTAGATTGATTCATTTAATTCTGCTGGGTTCATTTGAGATGAATGATAATTATTAGTGCCATCTAGTGATGTTTATTTTACTGATCTAATACATGGAAAATTTCTGGCAGGACATTGGCATATCAGTTAATTGATTTATTCACAAGTATTTATTTTCCTGAAGTGGAAATTACATTTAGCTATTTAATAACTATTCTTTCTTTGATAAAGTGGGAGAAGTAACAGAATTCCAATTTTTGAGATTTCCATAATTGCTACATCAAACTCATTTGGAAATTTGAAAGGGAGGAAATTTTATGACTAATAGAGTAGACTATAATAGCTTGAAGATTAGGAGAAGTTGTATAAATTGCAGACCCTTTCCTGAAAGGCATCTTACAACATGAAGTGAGTGAGGGTAAACTTTCCTAGAATTAGTTCAATGGGCTTCTCAAAATTTGTTGTATATCACAGTTACAGTTGAGGGCCATATCCTCGAAATCCAGAAATCTCTAGTACCCTTGGTAGGCATATAATAAACACTTGCTGAGCAGATATTACAGAAGGAATTCAAATTGCTGCCCCAAGACAGAGGAAACAGTTTCAAACTTCTGGCTTTTGGAACATTTTTCGTTTTCCCTAAAGTGTATACTGTTAATATCACCAATAAATAGTAAACGAATGGGTCAGATTCAGCTCCACGACATTTCAGATGGCAGATTATCTTGAAAGAAGACAGTAACCACATTTCTTCTGACTTCCACAAGCCATGTACTCAACTTCTATTCCAAGATCTCGTTTCGAGCATTGGTGTTGGTCTTTTCCTGGAAATACCCCTCTTTTTAAAAAAACAACCCAAAAGCTTGATTCTCCTTCTTTCATTGCCTAAAACACATGGTCCACGTTCAATCTCATTAAAGACAACACGTAAACTCGGGAAATTTTACCAAGTCACCTACGAGGAGTTCCTTTTGTTTGTAGTTATGCCCTTTTTAGGAAAAATAAGTAATTCTACCCAAATCCTGTCTCTCCTGTCATTTCTAGGTCACCGTGCAGGTGGCTGAGAGCCTCCGGAGGCTGGACGTTCACTCCCCCCAGGCTGGCACAGCCAACGTGGAAATACACACAGACCAGTGCCCAGCCTCTTCTCACCTCGCGTTTTCGCTCTCCTATATGATGTTTTAAATCCGTGTTATTCTTCCTGCTCTTTCCACTCAGTCTGAGACTGGGGTTTGGCCCAAGAGGAGACAAAACAAACATAGCAAGTCAAAAACCAAGTTGGCCGTCAGGCATCCCTGTCAACATCTCTAAGCCAGTGCGTAACACCAGGGAAACCAGAGGCGACAATTGTGTGCTCCAGGTTCTGCCCTGTCATGATGCGGAGAATAATATTTGCCTGGCAAGTGGTTGGTGAACTTCAGGCACGTTATTGCCAATAACGGCCACGTGACCGTCTGGTTTTAACCCAATCTCTTGTTGAATCAGAAGCAAAACCCAAGAAGGGGAGCGAGAAGTTGGCCTCCACAGGGGATCAGCTGCATTCCCATGCCTGCAAGAAGACCACTCAGAGCCCATCTTTGCCGGAGCTTTCGGTTGGGGCAAAGAGTGCCCCAGAGCTCTAATTTTCAGTCTGTATTTCAAAGGTAATGCCTAGAAATCAATTTTCTGCTTGTCCTCTTGTTTAGTCAAGGGGAGAAATTTGCTGCTTATGAAGGCTTGAGGGCCTGACACCACTTCAAGAGAGCTCTCCAGGATCACAGGTTAAGGTATCTTCTGCGTCAGCTCGCCCTCCCCACACCGCAGAAAGCCTCAACCTTGACCTAGAGGGAATTTCCTTTCTAGAGGAGAGCAAGGAAATTCCGTTTCCATGTTAACAGAGGGAGGTCTCCCCCTGTCACTGTCTGCCGCTGTTAGCTCTGTGGGCTCTGGGAGCCCAATTATGTGTGGAGGCATTAAAAAGGGAGCTGGTGCGCAGATTGGCGTGCAGAAGACACGGACACAGATCCTGTCAACAAATAATGGAATGTGCCGGTGTGTTGGCACACACATCTGCGGTTTGCAAGATTACCTTTCAAAGTGGACTTACTGTACGGCTTGAAAGGAGCGGAGGCCCCCATTTCTCTAGCTTTCCTGCTTGGATGGTCTGGATGCCATCGACACAGGCAGTGGAGAAAATAACAGCAGGGTTCACTGTTCATGCAAGTGTAATAATAGTCTTTAACAGAAGAAGAGTAATTACCTTTGTCTAGTTTTTCCTGCTGTAAAATGTAATAAAATAGAGGGCCAGCGTCTACCGTGATACGCGCCACCCCGCTCCTCTGAAATGCACGCCAATGACTCTGCAACACCCTTTGATCACAAGCTAAATTCACATCTTAATTTTGAAAACTCCATTACCGTCGGGGAGATTCCCCGAATGCATTTGACAGCTCTCAGGCCAGCGCTATTAGGTGAGAAATCTCAAAGCCCTGCTAGATTTACAGCCCGGGAGATCATAGAGCATGAGCGGGGCTGTCCCATCCCCCATCGATTCTCCAGCATCACGGTGACAGGAGGTATCTGTGTAGCAGAAGGAAGAGCTCGAGAGGGGTGGCTGCATTTGGAAATAGAAGCCCCCGTGAGCCGCCGGAAGCAGTGGTGCTGAAAAGCAATCGCGGGTGTCAAGAACTTTCTTCGCTAAGCAGTGCAGCTGGTGGCAGTAAATAGCATTCTAATAAAGGAGGATGTTCGGTCCGTGACATAAGTGCACGCTGTTTCAACTACCAAACATAATTTATGAGACGGCGTGTGTGGGAAATGGGTTCTCCCCCTATACATTTATAAATAAAAATGCAAAGATTTCAATAGGAAGAAAAGATCTGCATTTTAAATCAAAGTAAAATGGGAAGATCAATGAGCAGCGCGCTGTTTTTCTAAGGACGCCATGATGCATCACGTTTTACAAGACGCTTCGGGTGCAACACCGTACAATTACTCTCATTCCTAAAAAAGACGGATGCTGTTTTCTAGGATAGTGAATGCCGTATTTATGGCATGAGGTCTCCTCATGCCCCACCTCTTCCAGAAGCTGCAAAGAGGCAAATGCTTACGTCCAGTACCTCGGACCTCCCTTTCAAAGATAGGAGCACGTGTTCTTACACAAGCCAGTAATGAAATCCAGTCAATTTCACCTAATCCTTAAAATGGTTCTGAGGGAACTGCTGAAAATGATGAACCAGAAAAGCCGCGTGTACTATTAGCGAGGCTTACACGCCGGGGCTCATCTGACCTCTTAACTCATTGACTCTGCATGAGTAAATAAGTTATTAGTTTTGACATAACCAGTGGTTTATTTTACCATCTACTGCTGTTCTTTGTTACATGTTCTATTCATACCACATGTTATTGCTCTTTATAATTACTGTGGAGCATAGCGATTGCACAGACTGTATCACATCCCACTGGGATAAACATTGTGGACGAGGGACCAGAAGAACTTGCCTTTGACTTAAAGTTTATTCCTACTGCTTTCTTTACATGAGAAAGATTTTTCACCGACGCCATTCACAAAACTAACTCTATGTTTTAATGACTATGGAGCCACTTTGAATAGCACTTTATCCAGGAACTCCAAATGCCAATTTGTTTTCTACTGTGAGGTGTGTTCGAGCTTATGAAATGAATAGCTGGTTAATCTTTGAAGCTATTATACTCAAGATAAAAATCTACTGAACCTGAAAGCGAAATCCAGCATTCACACTGCTATTCTTTGAAATTCGTTTTTCCCTACTGTGCCTGTATAACTGTTTGTTAATATCATATTTTGCTTTAAAGAGAGAGTATGGTAACCTCAGATGTCAACCAGCACCAGTATTTTCCTTATCGTTTTGCTGACTCTGAAACTCATTACTTAGGATAGAGAAGCCAGATTTCTAGTCTCTTTGGGATGAAAACACTAAAAATTAGTAGCTACAGCATAAAGACATGGTGCTAAGTGGGTATTATTTTTATGCGTTTTAACTGTAAGTTTGAACCCAGCCTAAGGGCAGACAGATTTGAAGCATCATTATCATAGAGTCAAGAAGGACGAGAAAATAGTGTGAAAACTTTGGCAAAGTTCTTTGATAAAGAGAAAAACCCTTTAGATAATCCAAAGGTTCAGCGCTACCCGCAGGATTTTGCTTCACCGTGTCCCCTAAACTGTTAAGAACCAGATGGCTTCAGAGAAATTATATATGAAACTGATAAAGATTTGAATCCAGTGGTTTCTGGGGAATTCTAGGCAGATGCCATCAGGATGTGCATAAAAAGTTAAACAGCAGTAATGAATTCCCTTAAATGTCTCTTAAAATGCATCTGGATTCTGAAAGTCCGTATTTTGATTTTGTGTGTGCGGCTGATAGCTCGAAGTCAAAACAGGGGAATAGAGTTACTCAAGATTTTAAATCACTTGCACACATATTCTTTCTCGAAGTCAGCAACAGAGAAAATATGAAAGTTTATCTTACTTTTCAAGAAAGCATTGATGGGCATCTGGTGAACATTAGTTATCTGAAAAAAAAAATCAGTTTTGGTCATGACTGAATATTGCTTCTTTTATTCTGAAATCACCAGCTCAGGACTGAACTGACTTGCCACGCACGCATGACATTAAAGGAAGAAGCGACAAAAATTTTCTCAGTTACGGCTCCCCACATGGGGGGTGAGAACACACCTTTGCGGTTGATCGTGGCTTGGACTTGGTCCCTCGTAACTGCAGGAGGGGAGTGAGGAGGGCTGCCACTCTGATCCTCACGGAGGATCCCACCATGCAAACTGAAGTCTTAGAATCATATGAAGTCCTTTCGAAAATAGAACTTAGTGACAATTTTCTCAACTTGTCACCCTTTATCAGTAACCTTCGGTTTTCTCACTTTTAACAGAGAGATGTGTGTCGTCTTCTGCTGCTGGAATTCTTGGGTGTAGGACCCAACCATGGTGCATTCTGAAGAACGCTGACACCTAATGGCAATGATTTCTAAATCTGGACTGTCCAGCTCAACCTCTCTCTTGAGTATGGAGGCGTGTTTCTCTCTCTCCACTGGTTCTTGGCTTGATGTGTATTCAACACTGACCCTCCCTTTCCTAGAGGAGAAATTTCTTTCTGTTCTCTGTGCCGGGGAAAGCTGAGTTCTCACCAGATTCTTATTTTCACCCTTTGGACATTGTGGATCTTGCACTGAGACTGCTTCTCTCTTTGCTCTGGCCGTTAAGAAACTCCAACTCAAATCTGTCTCATATCGAATCACTATGTAAGTCATACAGTATACATTTAAAGTGCTCCTTTTCATCTTGACTTCAACTTATTTCTGTTCATCTCCATTTCCCACTTATTTTTAACCTGTTGGAACATCTCTACCCCCTGCAAAAGCACTCCCAAATCCATTTATACGAAAAGGAGAAGCATGAATAAATACACTAAATTGTAAATATCCTCTCCTTTCCCATAGCCTCTTCTAGTAGTGACTGAGTTTCCCTTTTTCCCCCAGCCACTATTTCTATTCATTCTCTGCTCATCATCTCTGGAAGCCACTCCACCCTTTTCTCATTTGACTACCATTGCTTTAGTTCAGGTAAGCCACCTTGGTCTGCCCCCAAGGATATGGTTATTAACTCCCTGCTTACAAATACAAACATTATTATTACTTCTTTGCTTGCAAACGGTTAGCCAGCTTTGTATTTCCCACACTGAACATCTAAATTTCTGCCATGGGGAACAAGGCAGGCATTCATTATCTGGCATCAGATTTTCTTCTAGGCTTTTCATGGGCCTTCCTCATTCACCCTGTGCAACTAATCACCCAATCACCCCGAACTGCTAATAATGCCTGGACAGATTATATATGTATTTTTTTTCCACACTTCCATGGCTTTGGATAGGCTATTCCCTTTGCCTAGAAAATTTCAGTCTCTGTCCCTGTAACCCCTTTCTCCATCCTTCTAGAAAAAAGCTGCTTTTTCTAGAAGCCCAATCTCACAGGTCACTGTCTTTCTGAAGAACTAGTCAAGAGGTACTCTCTTCTCCTCGCCTGCTTTGAATAAATCTCCATCTGCACATTCCACAGCATATTTTAAGAATTTGTTTACTTGTCTCTTCCCTTTATGAAACTGGCATTCTTCAACAATAGGGTCTTTTTATTGTTCCTTGTGACTCTGGTGTTCAGCACCAGGCTGGGAAATACGGTTATCGTAGATGTGTATGGCTATTGTTAAAGTGACAGGGAAGTCATGATGGAGCAGTGTGGGCCCCCAATCCAGTAGGACTTAGACGATGATGACCATGAAGACGGGGAGAGCACCGAGTAATGACAGAGGCCGAGATTCAGAGCTGCAAGCCACGGAAAGCCAAAGATCGCCATAAACCATCAGATGCTAGGAAGGGGCACGGAAGGGTCCCTTATAGGTTTCAGAGGCAGTGTGACTCTGCGAACACCTTAACCTCAGACTTCTGGTCTCTAGAACTGCAGAGGCAATACATCTTTGTTGTTTCACACCGCCCAGTTTAGGACACTCTGCTACAGTGGTTTAAGAAACTAATATGCCCTCTTTGCTCATTTTAAACGTAAGCATTAATTTCTCATACTTTTCATTTTGATCATGATAGAGAACTCCCTTCGATGTAAGGTTACACTCCGTAAGGTTTCTAAACAATGTTTCTCTCAAAGGTTTCAAATACCTCAAATGAAAAATGTCACTGTTGATCAGAAGTGTATCGACCTAAACAATGGACCTAGCAAAGCCTTATGAAGGAGAGTCCCCTTCCTGTCTTGCCCTGGAGCCTTAAAGCATCTGTGACCAGAGTTCATATAGTGTTTCTAAAAATAATTTCTGAGGAGGTATCATTTACATCCAAAAATGAATCCATTTAAGTGGAAAGTTTAATGAATTCTGGCCAACGGACACTGCATGTAATCACCAGCATAATCTAAAGAAAGAACACTTCCATCACCCCGAAAAGTTTCCTTGTGCACCTTCCCAGAATCAACCGCCCTGCCCCCAGCAAACTATTGCTCTCCTGTTCAAAGATTCATCTTTTCTAGAGTTTCCTGTGAATGGATTCATACTTCTTTACATCTGACTTCTTTCACTAAGTATTACATTTTTAAGATTTATCCGAGATGTTGCATGTATCAACAGTGCATTCTTTTTCTATTGCTGAATAGTATTCCATTACATGGATATATAACTATTTATTTATCCAGTCACCTGTTGATGGACATTTGGGTTGTCCCCAGCTCTTGGCTATTATGAATAGAGTCCCTATAACTATTCATGTACAAGTCTTGGTGTTGACGTATGTTTTCATTTCTCTTAGATAAATACGCAAGGGTGGGATTGCTGGGTCGCAGGGTAAGTGTATGTTTAACATTTTAAGAAATTACTAAACTGTGTCAAAGTGGTGCTCACGGAGCCTTGATATGGCCGGTCTTCAATATTTTGCTTGTTCTAATGGATGTGCGTATTTTGTGGTTTTAATTTGCATTTTCCTGATGACTAAATGATATCCATGATCTCTTCTTGTGCTTATTGGTCGTTTGTATATCATCTGTCGTGAAGTTTCTGTTCAAATCTTTTGTTCAGTTTTAAAAATAAGTTGGTCTTATTGAGTTACAAGAGATTTTTATATATCCTGGACGCACTGCCTCTATCCGATGTCTGCTCTGCAAATAGTCTCTAGCAGTCGGGCTTGCCTTTTCATTTTCCTAGTGGTGCCTTTCAAAGAACAGGGGTTTTTAATTTTGATCAAGTCCAATGATCATTTCTCTTTTCATATGTCCTACTTTGTGTCCTAAGTAACCTTTGCCAAAGTCACAATGTTTTCTTCTATTAAATAATTTTATATTATCTTTTTTATTTAGGTTTCTGATCCATTTTGGATACATTTTTGCATATGGTGTGAGGCAGGGGTCTGAATGCATTTCTTCCTCCTTGTAAATATGTATTTGTTCCAGCAACATTCTTTTGAAATTACTGTATTTCTCCATTGAATTACCTCAGCATCTCTCAGCATCTTTGTCAAAAATCAACAGACATAGATGCGTAGGTCTATTTCTGGACTCTCTATCTGTTCCGTTGATGTATATGTCTATTTTTCACATTCTTTAGATTACCAAAGCTCTACAGGCCATCCGAAACGAGTTCTATTAGTTCTTCAGTTTTTCTTTTTCAAAATTGTCTTGGCTATTCTAGGTCCTTTGCATTTCTATATAAGTTCCAGAATCAACACATCAATTTCTAAGGGCGCCTGAGTGGCACAGCGGTTAAGTGTCTGCCTTCAGCTCAGGGCGTGATCCCGGCGTTCTGGGATCGAGCCCCACATCAGGCTCTTCCGCTATGAGCCTGCTTTTTCCTCTCCCACTCCCCCTGCTTGTGTTCCCTCTCTCGCTGGCTGTCTCTATCTCTGTCAAATAAATAAATAAAATCTTAAAAAAAACACACACACACACATCAATTTCTAAAACAAAAAACACCACCAACAAAAAAACCACTGCTGGGATTTTGCTTAAGGTTCCACTGAATCTCTAGATCAATTTGGTGAGAACTGAGATCTTAACAATGGTAGGTCTTCTGATCAATGAACCTGATAGACCATTTATTTCAGCCATCTCTATTTCTCTCTGTAGTAATTCACACATTTTAAAACAGGTTTTGTTAACATTTATTTCTCAAAGAGGAACCAAAATTCTTTCCTTGTGACTTGGGTCTTTTTTTACTCTAAGCAGGACAATGTATGGGTCATTGAAAACCAAAGCAAAAGAAAAATTGAACAATTTTGATATTGGGCATAAATAATTTATTCTCCCTTCTTCCATGTTATGATTATGTTTATAGAGAAAACTGCAGGTGAAGATCACCTGACGAGATTACATTTTCCTTTACAGTTTGAAAAAAATGACAATAATCACATAGGCCCTAGGCTTCTAAGTTTTAACATTATAGATGTGAATGTAATTAATGTGAAGATACTTAACTTTCATTTGAAGCATATATGGGATGAACATCTTCTCAAATGCCCTAGCTGGAAGAGAATTGCCCCTTTTCAGAACATTTTCACTTTCCTTCTTTGTCACGAACCTGAAGCTACAGGACTATATACCGGTTGTAGATGGAGGTTCTGTACCAGTGGTAGATTACAGGTCATTAATAGACTGTATGAGAACAGACTGCAGATTATAGGTTGAGAGTTCACCGGTAGGCTGGCTGTAGGCTGTAGATTTACCTGTGATGTTTTGTGTTTGGCTTAAGTTGGATTTGTTTAGAGTTTGTGAATTTGTGAATGTCAGGGAAAGGGATAGTCTGTAATCCCTTATCTCTTTCTGAAACATAAAAAGATCTGAAAACCCCCAATTTCTTTTTTAAAGATTTTATTTATTTATTTGACAGCGACAGCCAGCGAGAGAGTGAACACAAGCAAGGGGAGTGGGAGAGGAAGAAGCAGGCTCATAGCGGAAGAGCCTGATGTGGGGCTCAATCCCATAACGCCGGGATCACGCCCTGAGCCGAAGGCAGACGCTTGACCACTGTGCCACCCAGTCGCCCCCCGAAAACCCCAAATTTTAAAAAAATAGCATTTGATAGCAAACCTGATCAGAGCTAAACTCATTTAGTATCCAAACCTGACCTAAACTGACACAAAGCTATTTTTGCTCTTTTCTATCACTTAGTGTGAATATTCAAATAATTCACTGCAGAAATGTTTGTGCATTTGATTATGGCAGACTGTTGCACACCCTACATAACCCATGGTACGTACATTACATTATCTTTCTAAAATCTGAACAATTCTCAATTCTGAAGTACATCTGAGCCCAAAGATTTTCTACAAGTGATTTGGACTTGTGTATCTGATTTCCGTATACAAGTGATTTTTTCTGTATACAAGTGATTTGGACTTGTTGTATCTGATTATGGTAAATTTGCAAAAAAAAAAATTTTTTTTTTTGTCACACCTGATCTGTGAGCAGGTATAAAAATGTGAATCTAGAATGCTTTCCTTTTTTTGGCAGCTCAGACTACATTCGGTCTTCCTAACAGCATCTGGCTCCTTTTGGGGAATGGCCTCTTCCTTCTCGGGGGCTAACCCTTGTATTTCTCAAGATTAGAAGCTGAAGGGGACAGACATTCCTGCCCCAAAGCTGTCAAGCGTTGGTCATATTTGAACCATACGTGGCTGGCTATTCAGATGCCCAGTCCTGTCACTCTTGGAGGAGTTGGGATAAATAACACAAGGCTGATGAAGACTGTACAGCATACAGCTCGGCAGCAGGTGCTAAGTCCTCTGGACTTATTTTCAGCCTCTCCTTAACTTCTGGGAGCTGTGAATGTGACCTTCTTTGGAAACTGGGTCTTTGCAGATATAAGCAAGTTAAGATCAGATCACACTGGATTCGGGTGGACCCTAGTCCAATATTACTGGTATTGTTATAAAGGAGAGAAGAGACATACACACAATGAAACTGCCGTGTGACGATGGGGGCAGGGATTGGAGTGATCCATCTACAAGCCAAGGAATGCCAGAGATTGCTAGGGATCACCAGAAGCTGGAAGAGGAAAGGAAGGAATCTTCCCTAGAGCCTTTGAGAGAGTATGACACTACTAACATGTTGGTTTTAGATTTCTAGCCACCAGAACTTTGGAAGGCAATAAATTTTTCTTTTTCCTTCTTCTTCTTCTTTTTTTTAATGCTATGCTCAAGGGGGGCTTGAACTGACAACCCTGAGATCCAACATCATCCTCTCTACTAACTGACCCAGCCAGGCACTCCAAAATCTGTGTTGCTTTAAGCCACCTCATTTGTAATATTTTGTTACAACAGTCCTTGGAAACTAACACACTGCCAGTAAGTTCTCTCTTGGTTAAGGCAATCAGTATTTGCTTCTTTTCTTTGCAACTAGACATTCTAATTCATTTGCCAAGTAATAACCTATACACTCTTGTGTGATTCATGCATGTTGTAAGTATTTAAAAAACTCTAAACAGGAATAAGCTTAGATAAAAGAGGTAAATTTTCCTACTCAAAGAACCACAAGTATCAAAGCTAAAAGACAACTCAGAAATTGAGATGCGACACTACAGGGTGACTAAGATCCTGAGGGGTTCCAAAATAAAATATTTTGTTGCTCCTAGCAACAAATTAGTGAATAGCCAATCAGGGACTGCCTTTAAAATGTATCAAAATAGGCTGTCCTTTATGTAAGAGAAAGTCTTCTTTAATGTTATGATTGCTTTTCAAGATATATTACATTATGATAAACGATCATGTACATTGTTTTGACAGAGAATTTATGAATGAGAAACTGACTTGCCAGCAGTGATGAACTGAATTGTAAAAAAAAAAAAAAAAAGCATTAGCAGTGATGATATCATTTCAAATTTAAGATTTGTGTTGCAGTTTTGCTTTCTTTTTAATCAGGAGCAAAAAAAGAAAGAAAAAAAGCAGCCAATAGGCATTTATTTTGTAGTAACAAGCACCTGACAGGGCTCATTAGAAGAACTCACAAATCCATAGGCATAGGCTGGTTTGTTTCTGCCGAATCATGTTTACGTGACGTCTCCCCTGTAGTATCTAGATATCCTTACTCGTGTTTTTAACCTCGCGCAAGGGGGAATGTCACCCACCTTTGCTGCTCTTTATTCCCGAGTTCTTGCAGTGAGAGTGAGGATTCTCACCGGTCTAAAGGGGGGACGTGGAGCAGTTGGGACCCTGCGCCCCAGGTCTGTGTGTCAGGCACAAAGTGCCTCCTTGATTTGCAGGAAACAAAACTTAAGGTGAAACAGAAATTATGACCCCATTCTTGCATTTATGCCTGACAAAACAAAATCAAATCCCAAGAGCTCAAATCATTGTGGAAGAATAAACAAGTTGTCCAAAGTGAAGAAATCGTATTCACAGGTGTGGTAAGATCGTCATAACCAAAGTTTCCAGGCAGTTCTGTTGGGGCTTGAAAGTACGACTATGCTACAGTTCGAGTGTTGTGGGGGAGGGCAGGCTCAGAAATTCCCCGCATTCGGCACCCCAAGATGGATCCTTTTCTTGTCAAGAAATCCACGCAGCTCACATGAGTCTCAAATGCAAACTAGATGCCAATTTATTTAATTCAAATGTAAAATACCATCATGAAAGACCAGACAAGGTTGGTTTTCTCACTAGCAAAGAGCGATAAATGAGAATCCAAATCATAACGAAGATGCTAGTAAGCGTCCATTCCAGTAAGTTGGAACCCTGGAGAGCAGCTGTGGGATTCAAATCTCAGGGTCTTGCTAACCTGAGGTATCTAGCTCCAGGAGAAGAAACCCGCCACAGGCACCCGGTGGGCTGACTCTGGAAACCGGACCTTCTAGCCTTTGGCATCACTGGCCACCCACTGCCAGCTGCCTGACTTCTGACTCCCTCCCCATTCTTCGACTTCCAGTCTGGCCACCCTCCTTCTGAAGGGCTGCTTCCTTCTCTAGAGGTCTCATGCCATTGGCCAAGCAGCTCTTTTTGGTACGTAGTCACCATCCTGATCTTTATACTGGGGGAATCTTCTAGTCATCTAGTAACCTGTTATTTTTCCCCAAATTGACTTTATATGGTGTGATATTTAAGATTCCAAATTAATAAATTCTGGTTTGGAGGAAACTTTGGTTTTTCCCTGTGTATTGTCAACAGGCACTGTGATCCTGAGAATGTCTGCCTCTCCTCACCGCATACAAGGAGACTAGACTATGAACACAACCATGAGTTCTTCGAGAATTGAGGGTACGTGGCCCCTGGCGAATGTTTGTTGAATGAATGAGTGTGAGTGATGAGTGGTGCTGTTGACCTGCTTTGAACTTCATGTAGGAGGTGCACTGACCCATGGAGGCGCTCTTGCCCGCCACTTCTGATGATCAGGGATCGTTTTGTTTTTAATTAAATCAAATCTTCACCAGTGAGTAAACTTTCAAGCTCCTGTCATGCCAGACACAGTGAAGAAGTGCACTGACCTCTTGACTCTCCTGTTTCATTTGAATAATTTAGACTGTTTTCTTTTTTCTAAGCAATTTAGGCAAAAAAGTAGGATGCTGCCCCTGAGAAGAATAGTCAGTAATTGCAACTATGAGTCAAGAGCGCATTGAATCCTGCTGTTTGCCTTGGAGAAGGATCTTACTGGTGTCCCTAACGTATTAGTCCATTAGTCAACATATTTATTGAGTGTCTTTTATGTGTAGGGCATTGCAATGGTTATGGTGATACGAACAACTATTATGTGTTCTCCACCTTGGGACGTCTTCCATATGTGTTAGAAGATTACCATCTACATACTAAGAGTTAGCTCTCAGCACAGGGCTGTACTGAGAACTGCAGAACAGGTGGAGGAGACCTCGGAGACCGTAAGCATTTCTACATAACCACTCACCCATGGGGAGGTTGAACAACCCTTCAGGGACTTCATGAAAACTTGGTTTCATTCTCATCTTAACTTTCTCTTGTCTACAACAAGAGAAATTATTTTATCTTCAAAGCCATTCACCTTTCTTGGATTACATAATATATTGTGACTTCTTGAGCGAAGTATAATGGCGAGGCCAGCTTCTCTGACTACACTCTTCTCAGGGCTTTCCATACTGAGGACTTTCAGACTCCTCTCTCCAGCACTGCCTTCCCTTCGACCTCCAGACAAAACGTTCAGCTGTCAGCTTGACACCTGCACTCGGTTGTATTCTAGGAGGCCCCTCAAACCTAATACATCCAAATCAGAACTCCAGATTTCACCCCCCTCCCGGTCTTCACCGCCATCACAAGCCGCCCTCAGCTCTGTGAATGGTACCACCACCTAACCACTTGATCAAGAAAAAACCCTAGAAGTTATCCTTGTTTTTCCTCCTCACTATTCCTCCTTTTGGCATGTCCAGTCTATCCACAAGACCCCTGTGTCCTAGCTCCCAACTATCCCCTTTGTCTTTTCGCTTCTACCATTCTCGTCCACGCTACCATCGTTCTTTGCATGGTAATCTCCTAATTTTTTTGCTGTGGTTAATATACCTCAAATTTGCCATTTCAGCCATCATTACGTGCGCGGTTCGGTGGCATGAAGCACATTCCCATTGTTGTACGACCATCACCACCGCCCAGCTTTAGAACTTTTCCATCTTCATAAACTGAAACTCTGTTCCCATTAACTAAGTCCCCACTTTCCCGTCCCCATAGCTTCCGGCAGAACCATTCTGTTCTTGGTGTCTGAGAATGTGACGACTCTGGATACCTCGTGTAAGTGGCATCACACGGGATTTCTTTCTTTTGTGACTGGCTTATTTCACTTAGCATAAGGTCCTCGAGGTTCACGTAGGTTGTAGCAGGTGTCAGGATTTCCTTCCTTTAGGAGACAGAATAATATCCCACTGTATGTAGATACCCCTATTTTGTTTGTCCATTCGTCCACACTTGGGTTGTTCCACCTTTTGAATATTGTGAATAATGCTGCTTCTTGCCTGATCTTGGCTGCTTCTCTTTTCCCCCAAAACCTCTTTGCCTCCTAGTAGCCACAGTGATCTTTCAAACGTTTAAATCAAATCATGCCACTTCTCTGCTTAGTATCTTCCAGGGGCTTTCAGCTGCGCTCACTGAAATCTCAACACCTTGCCACACGGTCTTGCCCGTCTCGGTTTCTTCCCTGTCCCTCTGTGCTCGTGCTCTCCGGTGGCAGGCCTACCTGTCATTTTGAAGCAGGGCACACTGTTTCTGTCTCAGTGCCTTTACCCTCTGCCCGAGTTTTGCAGAAATAGCTCCTTCTCATTTAGGTCTTCGCTGTAGGTCACCTTCCACAGACACATAATCTAAGCTAACATGCCCGCTCTCCCGACCATGTTGCTATCTGTCACATCTCTGGATTCTTTTTTTCTCCCTACAGCATTTATCACTATTGAAAATTGATATGCCCATTTATTGATTTACTTATTTTCTGTCTCCTCATTTTCGCATGTGCCACCATGCCACTGCTGCCGCGTGGAGAGGATAATGACAATGTGATCGGAGAAATGTAAAATCAGGGAATTTCACAATTATAAAGTCAGTTGGCTGCTTTTTACAAAAACCCTTCTGTGGTCTAGTGTGCTAATTTTCCAAATACCATGCCTAGGCATTTACAAAAGGGCATATGCCACTTCAACGACCGAATGCTCTGTGATTATGGTGCCTGTGCTGTGATCCTGTGTTGCTGACATATTGAGACCGAACATCTGAAAAGTGAGAATGTCCCTTGGAAGTACTTAGGACATAACAGATCAATATATTTGCAGAGACATGTCACAATCGGTGTGTAATTTGTATTAAATGCTGGTGGACACTCATAGACGGTACCTATAGACCCCTGCTGGTATCGCTCACATGCTGCTGCCAGGGAAAAACAACATTGTGCTTAGGCTCTTAAGGTGCATATGTTTATTTACAAATCATTCATATGTCTGGTGAAATATTGGACAGAATTACTAAGTATATTCAATATTAGTAAAATAGCGTTTTTCTTTGAGATTAAAAAATAAATAGAGGCCCCCATATACTTTTCCTGTATATCCTCTGGGATGACTGCCTCCCACTCCTGAGTCCACCGGCCGGATCATGGACCATGAAGTGGGTCAATAGCAAAGCTCTGTTCACTGTCACTGATCAATCTCATCGACAGACTTTGTTGGGGGGAGAGAACAATCCAGCGGCTGCTGTTTCTCCTGGAAATGCACAGACAGCCCTCGATGGCCTCTGGTCTGATCTAGTTCTTGTTGAAGTTATTCCTATTCTCGAGTTAATTTTCCTTCACATCCTCCTGGTGGATGTAATAGACCTTTTTTTTCCCCCCTTAAGGCAAAAGAGACTTTCCTTTCCAGATGATGCTATGCCAAGTTTTCATCCAGCCTATCGGTGATTCAGATATACTCTCACTGGGTAATATTCAGCTCATACTTTATCATACTTAAAATTAATGCAGAGACATTTAAACTAATGGCTTTCAGAATCAAAATATTTTCTATAAAGAAGTTCATCCAAAGAAACCTATATGCAAGTTTTGCCCACTGTTTTGAAATGTGCTCCAGTAAATAGGGTTAGCGTTCCTTAAGAAAGCAAGATGTATAAAGGGCATTTTCTTCTTTTTTTTTTTAAAGATTTTATTTATTTATTTGACGGAGATAGAGACAGCCAGCGAGAGAGGGAACACAAGCAGGGGGAGTGGGAGAGGAAGAAGCAGGCTCCTAGCGGAGGAGCCTGATGTGGGGCTCGATCCCACAATGCCGGGATCATGCCCTGAGCCGAAGGCAGATGCTTAACCGCTGTGCCACCCAGGCGCCCCATCTTCTTATTGCATTGTAGTGTAATGTAAGTCGTTCAGGTTTGGTGAAAGTCAAGGTCCTTGGGAATGTTCGGGATAGCAGCAGTCATTTGCTCAATGCGTTGATTTTCTGGTTATGGTCTTTAAGAACAGAAAAATTAGATTCTTCACCTCACAGCATTGAATTATTACTGTGCGACCAGATCGTCTGAATTGTTTCCACCACGTTGAGTATTTTCTTCTCCCAGAAGCTTGTGTCAAAGAATCGAGCCACGCCAAGGGGACGAAGGGAGGACAAAGCAAAGTGCCTTTACGGGAGGCCAGACCTGCGCTTGGCTCTGTCTGTCGTTAGCGTGTCGCCTGCAGGTTACTTCACCACCCCGCACGGCTGTGTCCTTCTTTGCTGAGTGGACACAGCGAGTCCTGTTCTACACATTTTTAGGAAGTGCCTTAGCTCCATAGGAAGATGCATGGAAACGACCATTAAGAGATTTTGCCCTCAAAGTTGCTCACATGTGAAGTATTACTATGCAGATTAATCTCACATTTTTAAAGCCCTTTTTCTTTGTTTTATCTACTGCTATTTTTATTCGTATTTTTTAAAAAAGATTTTATTATTTATTTGAGAGAGAGAGAGAGAGAGAGCGCGCGCGTGAGCGAGCGTGCTCCCGAGGAGTGGGGAGGGGTAGAGGGAGAGGGAGAAGCAGACTCCCCGCTGAGCAGGGAGCCTGACATGGGGCTCGATCCCAGGACCCAGAGAGCACCACCTGAGCCGAAGGCAGATGCTCAACTCGACTAAGCCACCCAGGTGCCCCTTTGTTCCTACTTTCAAGTAAACTTTTCACTAATAGTTTTAGACTTACAGAAAAGTTGTGAAGATAGCACGGAGTTCCTATATACCCCATATCCAGTTTCCTCTTTTATAAACATTTAAGATTAGTAGTTTATCCTTTTATTTTTTTTTAGGGAGAGAAAGAGAGTATGCGAGCTAGGGGGGAGGGGGGCAGGGAGAGGGAGCCGGAAAGAGAATCTTAAGCAGGCTCTACACCCACCTGACTCCAGGCTCCATCTCACAACCCTGAGATCATGATCAGAGCCAAAACCAAGTGTCAGAAGCTCAACCGATTCTGCCACCCAGGCACCCCAGTATTTTATCCAATTTTAATCACTAAAATAAATATTCTATAGGCTCAAGTTCTGAAAAGTCGATGGGGGATGCCATGCTTCCTTTTCTGTTTTCTTGGCTTTCCCTCCCCTCGCAATGGAAAATAGTGTTATCTGCTGTACACAGATGCCAGAGACGTTAGGATGGATGCCTCAAGGAACAGAGAAGTCTGACTCAGCTGGCTTAGGAAACAAAATTCGGTAGCTGAGATAACAGGAGGTGTGGAGGAAGGGCGGTTCTAAGATCCATTCAGGAATCCAGGGATGTCACCAGAGCCAGGCCTTTTCCCTGTTTCTGCCTCACCCGGCTCAGCTTGGCCTGTCTGCAGTCTAGCACTGCTCCCGGTGGCCAGATGGCTGCAGCACGTCGTGCATCTCAACCGAACGAGAAAAGGGGCTCGTTCTTCTTTTGTGATTCTTGATCAGCAAGGAAAACCACACACGCTTTGCCACAAACCCTTCAGGAGACTTTCTCTCGTTTGTCTGTGGTTCCATTGCATCGTATGCCCAGGCCTACACCGGTCACTCCTAAGACAACAGGGAAGGTGGGTGTGCCATGAATGGCTTAGAGTAATCATGACGTGCCTCTTTGGGCTGGGGCTGGGGTTCTCTTCTCCTGAGGAAGTATACAGCCATCGAGGGGACAGCAGACACCTGAACGAAAAGGACGCAGCGTGGTGGTGAAGGACTATTGGGTAAGCAATGGACAAAGGCAACTACAACAGATGTTATTACCCTTGCGTCATAATGGTGAGAAGAAATTGAAATAACAAAATAACACTAGATGACTATATACCAGCTATTATTCTAAGAAAATCATTAAGTCATTTTCTAATGTACTTTAAGGTAAGGATTTGGGGATCCAATTAGGTATGAGGGCTCTTTAAAATTTGCATGGCTGCCTCTTTTACAGATTCTGAGACAATATATCCCCCCAAAGATTTGTTGAGCTGTGTTGAGTATTTTGCCCAGAGCTCTGAAGAGCTATTTTTGCTTCTCTTTGTGTGAATGTGATTTATTCTTCTAAATTTTGACTTTAGAAAATATATACATATTTCAAGTAGTGTTAGTATAGATAAGATACATAATATAGATGATACATTGAATCAGGAAGAAGCTTATCAACTTTCAGCACATTACCAACATTTGAAGAACTCATTTCAAATTATTTAAAAAATTTTTTGCTTTTTAGTTGTTGTTTATGGAGGGATAATGTACACAGTATACCCTTTTGGGTTTCCACAGTTCTAACAAACTTGACAAATTCATACAGTGTTCAACCACCACCAGAATCAATGGAGAATATTTCCAACATCCTAAAAATCTGTCTCATGCCCCCTCGGGTAGCCAATTTCCTCCCCTCCACCCTCACCCCCACCAATCACTGATTTCTGTCCTTAGAGTTTTGCCTTTTCTAGAATATTATATAAATGGAGTAATACAGTACATGGTCTTTTAGATCTGGCTTCTTTAACTTAGCATAATTTTTTTGAGACTTATCCATATTGTGATTTGCAATATCTATCCTTGGATCCTTTTCATTACTGAGTAGTATTCCATTGCAGGGATGTTCCACAGTCGGTTTATTTCTAAGTTGATGACATTCGGTTTATTGCTGGCTTTGGCAATTACAAATAACACTGCTCTGAATGATCGTGAAGAAGTTTCTGTGAAAACATTGGTCTTCATTTCTTTTGGGCCAATGTCTAGGCACGAAATTGCTGGGTTATATGGTGTGCATTTAATTTTCCAAGAGATTGCCAATTATTCAGCCAAGGGGCTATACGTGTTGCATTTCCAGCAGCCCCGTGGACGACTGCAGGTCGCTCCACGTCCTCCCTCAATAGTTGGTCGCGTCAGTTTATTTGAGCTCTTCTGACAGGTGTGTAGTGGCTCATGTGATTTTCACTCTTGCACTTTCTTTAATGATGAGGGCTGCTCAGCACCCGTTCATGTGCTTCCATGACGTAGCTCTTCATTGGCGAAATGACTGCTCAAATCTCTTCCCAATTTTTTTTATGGAGTCATTTTCTTAGTATTGAGTTCTGAGAGTTATAAAATATTATGGATAGGAGTTCTTGTCAGACAGGATTAGCAAATATTTTATTCTCGTCTGCGGCTCATGCTTTCATTTTCTTAACCATCTCTTTAGAAGATTAATCTATTTTTAAGATTCAAATTTTTATGTTCTAGGTCTGGGGACAACAACGTATGTTAATTCTTGCTTGAAGATTGCTTACATGCAGGGTTATAGTCTTTTGAAAACCCAAAAGACCATGATCATTTTCACAATAGATTTTTCTGATATCCTGAAGAAAATGTGAAGCAACGAAATTAAGGCTTTCTAGAATACTATAATTTTGAGCTAGGTTACTTATAAAATTCATAATTATCTTTGTCCCGTAGGTTTACAGCATGATTATTACTTGTAATAGAAAATTAAGCTATAGAACAGTGTTCAAGAACTTTTTCTTATGGCTCATAATACTGTTATAATGTCAGATGAACCCCCCCCCCAAAATTACCAACAGTGATCCCCGATGAGCCCCTGGAATCGACACTGTCCCTACACAATACTGGGAAATTTGACTCTATTGAGATAGGGTAGGCCGATGCCACGGTTACGATCCCCAAATCTCAATGACTGAGCATGAGCGTTTATTCCGACTCTGGTTGGGTGGTGGTGTGTGCGTTGTTTCACTTAGTCTCTCAGAGCCCCCCGATGGTGGAGTCTCAACCTCTGAACTTTGGTTGGGTTGTACAGCAGGACAAGAGAGAAAATAGAGAATCCTGCAGGGCTTTTCACTGCCTCACTGACAGCACCCGCTCACCTTTCCTCAGCCAGAGTCATAGCACGGCCCTGTGGAAACACTGGGGAGTCTGGAAAGTGTCCTCTGCTGTCCATTCAAGCAGTGAAGGAGAATCTAACATTGGCCAATACTAGTCATATTTATCACATATTCTAAAATAGCAGAAAAGATGAATATAATCACGTTATTTAAGTTAGACATTTTGAGATAGTTTTATTACTTAACTGCCTGGGAAACCCTGGACAAATTACTTAACCTCGGTGAGCCTCAATGACCCCATCTGGAAAAGGGGTGATAGTGATAGTTAACGTTTATTGAGTGTATACTAGGAGCCCGGTCCTGTTAGAAGTACTCAACATATGACAGACAGGCCTTAGTCTTTGCAACTCAAAATGCAGAAAGAACCGTCGTTACAGAGGAGGCAAATGGGGCACGAGGAGCCCGCGTAACTTGCTGACCCAGACAGCGTATCAGACTTGCTTCTATGATCGGAAGCCAGGCGTCTGGCACCAGTGCTTCTGGGCTCCGTGACGAGGCTCTATTTTCTCTTTTGTCGGTAACCACACCTGTTTGAATGAGGTGCCTATTAAGTGCCTAGCCCACTAGGCTCAGTCCTTGTCGTTGGAATGGTACGGTTTCGATGTGCTGGCCAAGATAGAAAGGGAAATGTAGCTAATGTATTCATTTGAATAGTTCAGTAAAAATGGTGCTGTTTTGTCGGGCGGGGAGTGGAGGGGGCGGTGGGAAGGGTTATCCGAAAATAAGTGTGTGGCTTAGAGTTTCTATCCACAGTTCTCTAAGGCGGTCCTTTGTTTTCTACAACTCATTTAAATGATGATGTCCCTGGCGGGTTCAGCTCTAGCATGGACACCGGACAGGCTTTCACAGGGTTCTACAATAGGATGTGTTTGCTGGGGGTGCTGCATGATCGATTGCTGGGCTTGTCCCCTCTGAGGGGGAGGAGCTTCCATCCTGGCCCTCTTAAGAGTTTTATCCTACCTACAGCTCAGGGTTTCCGGGCAGGTCTGGAGCAATCAGTAACTTTGTTAGACATTTCAACCATATTCAAACATGTAAGAAATCACCAAGAACCCTATTCTAAGAAATCAAAAAGTTCCCTTGTCAGTTAGGGATGCTTTTGGGTGCAAGTAACGAACACCTAAGAGGTGCCGGTTGTAACAAGAAGAATTTGGTGGTGCTGACCCAGGCTCAGTGGCTTCTTTTCTTCTGGCTCTGGTGGTTTCTTTGCCTTTTCCTTATGGTCACAAGATGGCTACTATAGCTCCCACCATCCCATCTTTTCATCTAAAGAGAAAGGATGGCAGAAAAGGGGATTTCCTTTCATCAAGGAAGAAAAGGTTTCTCTGAAGCTTGAGGATAGGTGTTTCCTTGCTGCTCACTGGCTCCAGTGAGTGCCGCAAGCTGAACACTGCACCAGTCCACCTGTGCCCCGGTAAAGCACCTGCCTCCAGTTCTTGATAAAACTGTCCTGTTAGAAAGGCTGAGGAGTGTGCGTGTGCGTGCGTGTGCTTGTGTAGACAGTTTTGTTTGCCACATATCCTGTCTTACCACATAGTCTGTCTCCTATAGGCACCCAAGAACAGATCATTTCTTGTAAGAATTTTTATCCTGAGGCCCTGTTAACCTGTCTGGAACGGACACCTCTCCTTTCCCCCCAAAACAGGGTGGCCACATTGCCTCCCACTCTAGATGGGGAGGGCCAATCAGGCTGTCTCTGGTGATCCTGCAGTTTCAGCATGTGGGGAGTTATGGTTTCCATAGCAGGGAGATGCCCTTCCTCATCTCATCTCCAGCTATCTCAACAAATGCTTCCATGCTAGTTAAGGAGGAATGAACTCACTATTTTGGTGATGGTGTAATTTGACTTCAGTGAGCTGCAAACTCAGATCAATTTTAGGTAATGTAAGATCAAGCCATTTCAGGACTGTTGAATTAGGCTTCATGTTTTGTTGTTTTTTCCAGGCTTCATATTTTTAAAAAGATAGGATACCAGGTTGAGTCCGATGCTGATTAACTGGAAATTATCAAATTCAGTTAATGAGAACATCTGGATTATATTTATTATTATTTTTAATGATTTTATTTATTTAAGAGAGAGCGAGCGAGCGTGCGAGCAGGGAGGGGGTGCTGGCGGGGAGGAGCAGAGGGAGAGAATCTCCAGCGGACTCCCTGCTGAGTGCAGAGCCTGAGCTCATGACCCAGATGCTCCTGGATATCTTCAGCTCACACAGCCTGCCATGCTAAAATGGGCCCATTACAAAGTCATTCTTAAGAGCCGTTTATTTTGTTCTGCTGAACTTTCACCATTTGTGAGTAAAGGGAGATAGTTCTGTTTTTTAATTCTCCCTTTCCTAATTTCTGTAACACATGGGAAAGAAAAGGGGCCAGGAGGCTTCTAAGAAACTTACAATGTTCACCAACTGTTTCTGTTCAGTTGTTCTTACTCCACAGTGGAAGCTGGGGCTGTGGCGGGAGCAGTCCTGGGGAGCGTCCTGATGTCAACCGGTGATCCATCAGATACGACTAACAAACTAGGAGAAGACATTCTCAGGGTGTTGATCACCGGTCAGTCTGGGCAACTGATGTTACAATTTCATTGTCATGATTGGTTAGACATACATTTTAATATTTTTTTAAGCGGTGCCTTGGTGGCTTAGTCGGCTAAGCATCTGCCTTCAGCTCAGGTCATGATCCCAGGGTCCCAGGATCAAGCCCTGCATGGGGCTCCCGGCTCACGGGAGCCTACTTCTCCCTCTACCCCTCACCCTGCTCGAGCAAATCGTTTTTCAGTTTTCTGACTGATAGTATGGAGAGAGAAATCGTGCTCTTCAGAAAAAGCATTTTTTCAAGTTTTCTTTATTGTTATCAAGAAGTAAGCAACTTCTATCAAAAGCATAGTTGATGAGTGAACTCCTCTGTGGGGGACCTAAGAGCACACACCCAGCTGGCAGGGGTATTGCAAAGACTGGTTGTTTGCAAAATGCTGTCACGCTCCCAGGTGAGCTCCATGCCCTCCACGCCCAGCAAGACTGTTGCAGCGTTTTCCTGCTGCCAAAGAGCATCGCTCCCCAGTCTGCCTCCAACATGTCGGGATCCTGGCCTGTGTGTGGACAGGGGAACATCAGTACTCGCTCCATTGTTTAAAAATTGTTCAGCTTGCCTGTGATCTAATGAGGTTTATTTTTAGAGGTGGTGTGCTGGCAAAGTCATGTCTTTTAAAAAGCCGCCCCAAATGGTGTTACGGACATCAATCGGAGGAAAAATCCGGGAACAAGCTAGTAATTTCCCCAAATTCCTTCTGCTTTGCTTGCTTTGTTTGTTTCTTTAAAGATCAAGTTCAAATAGCACTTTATGCTTTCTTACACTGAATTAACAGCGGCCTGGAGAATATCTCAATCCCCTTGAAGAAACCTTTGCTGTGTAACAAAGCCCCGCACCTTTCAGGGTGCATCTGGTGCCCCGCGGATCTGGGTGTCCGTCAGACGGGTAAGCGCTGGCTGCTTTCCGGGCCGTCCTGCTGCGCAAGGTGTTTTTATGGCAAAGGCTGCGGTCACTATCAAAAGAAACACGGGCTCACTGCCTCGGAGCTCCTCCTCCAAGCAGAAGAATGTTCGACCAGACGTCTGTGAGGACAGTCAACTAAACATATGCCCACTTTCAAAGGAGGGTCCTGTCCTGCCGATCTCTTAACTTTTGGAAAAATGGCTTTTTCTAAATGAGTTTTAGAAAAGCAGTAATAAGCCAAGCTGTCCACGTTATACCGATTTCTACATTACCATAGAAAATGCACAATTTTAATGGTGTATATCGTTTATTAAGCGGATCCTCGTAGGGTAGTAATAATAATTACATAATGTATAATAGAATTATAACCTGTGATACTAGTTTTATTAGGGCTATGATTTATGATGCATTAAGTACTAATCTGATTTAATCCTCCTAATGGTCCTAGGTGATAGGTATTATTTCATTTCCATGTGACAAATGAAGGAACTGAAGGTTTTAGAGAGTTTGCTTATCTGTAAGTGGATAAGCAGGGATTCCAGTGTGTTGTCAAAGCACGTGTGAGTCACCAGGTGCTACGGAGCACAGGTCGAGAATATTCTATGCTAACCGTTTTGGTGATGATCTGAAAAGTTCATGGATTATTGTTGGTTTAAGTACCATCTTAAATACAGGAAGAGAAGATGGTAAACATAACATCTGGACATTTTTTTTTTTTCTAAATGGAAGGAAAATCAGAGGGACATGTAAATTGGCCAGGGGGAAAAGAAGTCTTACAAAGTTTCCAGATTCATTCTTAGTGGCACATTCTTAGACAAAATGGCAATGTATGGAAACCGCCGCCAAACAATAGGTTTTAGGTGACTGAAGTGCAAGTACAATGAGAATTATTTCTGTCAGAATGCCAGCTGCTTTCTACAATAGAGATTAGGGTATCAGGGCAGGGCAAAAACAGTAAGGTTCAGAATGTTCATTTAAAAATACACCATGATGCTTTACTTTGTAAATAATGAACGTAACTAAGGTACTGGAAATTCCTTCCAGAATAAATTATTAACCCTTTGGTGGAGAGGACAGTGGACAGGAGGCTAAGAGGTACAGATTTCGGTCCTGGCCTTAATTAGCTAGCTATGTGACCTTGGACGAGTCACATAACCTCTGCAGACTTCAATTTTTTCATTTACACAATGAAACCTCTGGTCCCTTCAATTCTAAAATTCTGAGTCTATGAGTCAAACTGGTCTCATCTTTGCTAATGGCTCAATTTTACTTTCCACACACCTCTTAGGGAATTGTCAGGGAGCCACTGGAAAATGCAATTCAGTTTTCACATGAGTTTCTTTGCTCACTCCACGCCCCCATGCTGCTGTTTTTAACCCCTTTGTCATTGCAAAAACACTTTCAAGGGTAGTGGGGGAGCAAGTAAGAGGAAAATAATTTACCAAAAGACTGGGTTTTACATTTACATGCAAAGCACTCATGTCCACTTTCCAGCTCTTTCATTATTCGGCTTCTCAATTATTCTGTTATGTTGGATTGTTTTTTCATTTATTGCAAAATGCTTCTTAAAAATTGTAACTTTGAAAACCAGGATGGATACTTCTATTCAAATTAGCAAGAAACAAAATAGTTTTCTGATTTTTACCTAATTTTCCATGTGCAATGATTTAGTTATTTTAGCTGCTAGAATTAATAAACTGACAGAAGTACAAGGTTTTAGGAAAATTATTTATGGCTTAATAGTAAGTATATTAACAAAAACTGCATTACCAGGTAAAACATACCAATCTCCTTTATCCTGGAAAATAATTTAACACTTCTTTTTGGGAGCGTATCTTAAAATCAGTACTACAAATATATAATCACGACCTTACAGAAATGTATTGTACTACATAGGAAATTGATACCCTGATGATATCAAGACCATGAAAGAGAAGGCAGGCACAGTCTGCAGCTGACCTTGAAACCCCAGCCCGGTTTTACTGACAACAAAACAACAACAGAACACCTAAGGAGCATGTAAGACCATCTCCTAGAAGATAATCCTCAAATCTCAAGACCCTTAGGCAGAGCCCAAAATAGAGAGACCCCTTGTTTTTCATCAATAATGTCATTTAACTTGTAGGCATTTACTGAAAGAGATGATTATCTGTGGCCTTCCCCTCTTTGAGTTTTTAAGTCATACTCCTATGGACATATTTAGCTTACATGAATTACTAAGCAGACTTCAGCCAGGGACAGAGAGTTCGCTTGATGTCATAGACCCCGTGGAAAATGGTACTGCTTGTTTTATTGCTCAGGCTGATGAACGAGATCATGAGTTCCTTTCCAAGCGCTTTGAATTTATACTTGCACTAAATATGAATGGCCCAGGGCTGCAACTGGAAATACGTGGCGTCAGTGTGATCGCGATCCACTTCAAAAACAAGTACCGTAACTGATCATACCCCCGTTTCCTGCTGAGCTGAGCTGTCTCGGCATCCTTAGCAGCAAACGCAGCCGCCGTAACCAAATAGTGAACTCTCTCGGCTGCCCGTATTCTAGAATTAAAGTATCTTATTAAAAGCCTCAAAGGTTTGCCTCTTTCCTGATTACACTGCGACTGACTTTTCTGAAAATTTCAAACCTTTTGTTTTCATTTTGATACGTAATGATTTTCTTTTTCAAGAACCATGTTTTATTGCGTATATTAAAATTCCCCACAGCACTGAAACACTTTTAAATATCCTCTAGGGACTCAGTAAATATTTGTGTTTTGAAGAGCCTAAATGCTTGAAACAGAAGACCGAAATATCACATAGAACCAGAGAGGACTCGGTCTCAGGACTATCTCAGGACTGGGTGTCTGTTCTCTCCAGGTACTCGTGGAAGGGATGGTGGACCAAATGGCCCCAACAAATTAAGTTCTGGGAAACCCGCAACGAAGAAACGTGGAAGTTACGGTTCTTTTTGTGTTACAAGTTTCCAAAATACGAGGAAATAAGCCAAATGCCTAGGACTTTCAAATGATAATGTTTGATTTAATGACTAACAGGGAAACGCCCACTGCGCAGTTCATGGACAGCGTCTCTCTGAAGTCAGATCCTGTTGGCAAATGACCAACGAACCCTTCTTTCCTGATGCAGCCAGGCACTTCCACGGCCAGGAAGCACTTTGCCATCAACCCAGCATTAAAAAAGTGAGCAAAGGGACCATTTGCAGTTAATCTAAGAATTCCACCGAACATTCCCAAGTTGGTGTTCGAAACACATTTGATTTGAGGCCCTGACTTGATTTTAGAGGAGACGGTTTTTTACAGAGAAATGTCAAGATAATGCCTTAAGCCTCGTTTTTTTAAAAAGAGAAGCAAACATTTTTAAATGTTCTCGTTTCTTTAGAAATATATTGGATAAACAATGCACCAGGGCTAACTTGAAGGTCAACGCAATGAGATCGCATGAACTCCCCTTCCAACTAAATATGCAGCCTAAGACACTCTGATGACCCTGCTTGGAGATTGAGGGTTCCTAAAGTAATTCTTCAGTTAATACCAACTTATGATGCTTTTCTGATTCCAGTAAATATAGTTTTCAGCTGAAGAAAAGGAGAAACAGTTAAAATTTAAAAAGTTCCGATTATTTTTTTAATGCGAGTGAATGAGAACATATTTAGTATAAGTTTCTAGCCATTCCTTTGTTCATTCAACATGCACCGGACACCTGCTCTGTGCCAGGAACTCCCTTGGCCGTCGGGGGCTAGGCAGTGAACAAAACAAATACTCCATGGAGCTTTTAATCTAGGTCGGCAATCTTGCCACGAAATAACTTCAGAAAGAAAGAAGTCAACAATGGAGACCAGTGTGCCACGCTCAAGTAAAGGGTGCTTCTATCTATCAGTTTCCTTACAAATCTCGTTTCTGGCAGAGGTGGTGTTGATTACATAAATTTTGATATGCTCTCTACAAGAAATTTCAATTAAGATTTAAAAATGCAGAAAGTCTACTACAGACACACATTCAGAAATAATAATTTAGTATCTGTGTTGAACATAAAAATGGCAAAGGCTTTTTTTTTTCTTTTTAAGAAAAAAGTGCTAGTTATTCTAGAAATACCTTTAGCCAGGACAGTTTGCAGGGGAATTCATGACCGCTTTAGGTTAATGGTCATTGGCTTCATGTTCGGCCCTCAATTAAACTCTGAACTTCAATTGTTATTACTTAATTGACTTGGTTATATTTCACGTCGGCTTTTCAAAATGACCTTCCCTTTAAAAAATAAGAGTTACGTTGACATGGCACCACGGGTCTTTAGCTGAGCCTGACATTGCTGCAGCAGTCCCATACCGTTTTATATATGGTTGGGCCTAGAATTTGCTTAGCTTTGCTCTCACAAGGGTACTTCCCATCATCCTTGCCTTTGATAGGCGACAGCTTAGATAAATCCCAGGGAGGAGGGAAAAGGAATGAAAAACTAAATGCATCAGTTGCTACGATTATTAAGATGCGAAAATAAATCTACAGATCCACACTTTATGCTAAGTACAGGGGGTTAGTCTTAAATACCTTCAGGACCACAATTAAATATGTCATGTCTGTTTCAAAAGGGTACTCTCGGTATCTCTTCCTTACAAGCGACTCCAAATATTTTGTTGTTCTACTTAACTAGATGAAAACTTAAATCCCCTTTACTTACACGTAAAAACAATAAGAACAAGTTGGATTTATTTAACTAATGAGTCGGATTTTATAGAAAGTAGATATGACGCCAAGATCTAACTCTGCTCTACCCACGGAAATGAATTAAGGCATCAAATGAGCATTCCCCCTCCCCCTGTATTGTGGAAAAGTTTTAAAAGTCTTTTGGAAGTACTTTGATCCGGCTTTGAAATCATTTTAGTGGATTACTATTGTATGAAAAGTCTAATTTATTGTGCTTGACCTACGCAGCTCTTTGTCTCACAGCCGTATCCGAAACAATAGCAGGAAAGTGAAAAACACAAGGGGAGCCCGAGCAGTTCTGGTTATTATTTCATAATTCATCTTCCTTATGTAATCGTTGGAATCCAGGCATGGTCTTCATAAAAGATCACGTTGACTATATATGGGAAGGCTCGTTCTGGGCACTACAATGAGAGGGTCCCCATTTTGTCACCGCCATGCTTCCGTCCCCAAAGAGTGACTTTGCGGACAGGTTGGGAGAAGTGCTGCTCTAGAAATGGTGACATTGCAGGCCAACTCCCCATTGTTTGCCTCGCGGCTTCCTCTGCCCTGAAGCTAGCTTTGCTCCTGACCCTCAGGAGCCACGTCCCAGCGGGGAGGTTTTCTCCTCGCACCCCTGCCGCAGAGCCCTTCTCCTCGGAGGCACCTTGCTGCCATCGGGTCCCGCGGAAACTGGCGAGCTTCTCCTGAGAACAGGTGAGGAGTGCTTCTCTAATGAAATCAGACAGGCATTTTACTCGTTCGCCATTTTAATCAGCACCCCCGGCCCCCCCACTCAGGCTCAAAGCAGCTAGCTGTAAACCTCCCTTGTTCTTCTGGCCCCATTGGCCGAAACACGTCCTCACCGCCTAAACCTCAGACCACACTAGACCCTGTGAAATCTTATCTGAGAACCTTTACGAGTCTTCAGGTGTCCTTGCTGCCTGCCCGTCCGTCCGTCCGTCCGTCCCCCCACCCGACACACGGATCAGGACTTAGATGGGGTGCGAGCTGGTTCTGGGATCCTCTGCCGGAGAGAAGTGGCGTCCGTGAGCAGGGGGAGAATCACAACACACGCCCGCGCGTGCAAGAAGCCCGGGAAAGGCTAGTGATGGGGAAGAGCGGGGTTCCGGGGAAGTCGCACACGAAAGCCGCAAAAATCTCAGAGCAAGTTAAAAAGAGCAGACGACTGAGGTGTCTGGGTTCCACGGAGGCGAGGAAACAACGCGTGGAGCTCCCCGTGCGGGCGAGGGCATTAACTGCGCACTCGGCCGCCGGGCGCTCATTAGTGTGGCCCACGGGGACCGGTTAGCGGATGACCTCATCCAGGGCTCTAAGCCACCCCCTCGTGGCTTGAATGCACCCCCCAAAGACCGACAATTGATCTTTTCCAGGATGGAATCAAGCCCCGGCGATAATGAGCGGGTACGCCCACCTGTACTTGAAATTACTTCCCTGGAGAGTCAGCTGTCGGCTTCGGACCCCCAAGCTTTTCCTTTCATAGGCGATCTTAGCAGCCTTGAGGAGAGTTAACATACACCTTACTAGAAGGCAGATGGGAAAAAAAATGTTTTGGGGGCCGTGGTGCATAGGGATAAGCGTGGGAAGGAGTCTGCGGCGTCAGCTTAAATATCCGTGCTGGATCCGCTTTGCCCTCGGCAGACCCTGCGCCGTCCTTCAGACGGGGTCCTGGTTTGTGACAGCAGACGCCCCGCAAGTCCATATACGCCAGAGAGAACAGCATTTCGTTTGACACACACCCCTGCTTTCCGGGTTGGCATAATCCATCAGTGCAGGTTGCAGAATGCTCCATAACACAAGATTTGGGTTTAATGTTCACGTTCTGATGACGACCGCAATTAAAAGAAACAAAAAACAGAAAACGTCATGTCCCACTTTCCAGGGCCATTTTTATTGTCAAAACTAAAAAAACAACAACAAAAACAACAACAACAACAACAACAAAACCAAGTAAAACCACCTATTGATAGAACAGAGGTAAGCATTTCTACCATAAAAGGAAAAGCAAGGAGACTTTAAGCTTCCCATTTGGGAACTCGACTCCTGTTCCCCTACACTCTAACAACTGAGGAATAGTACTAATAATCGCATTAGTTTTATGTGGGGAAAAGCTTAGTTTGAATACTTTGTAACTTTATCTAGTATGTACAGTTTACTGGTTTCTTCCCACTTTTTAGGGCTAAATTTTAAACCCTCCTTCTCAGAGGGCAGGTGGTGCCCCTGCTGGAGAGCACCAACACCTTCTCGTAACACGTGAGGTCAGGGCACCAGGTAGAAGGAGGGATACGAAATGCAAGCACCTCTTTCATTTTTTCACTTATCTGTGCCCCCTCATCATAAATTTGTTTAATGTAAAACAAACAAATCCTTGACAAGGGTTTAACAGGGTTTTCAACATCTGTGCAGATAAATGTAATTTATTCTTAGAGAAGAAGAGCAGCTTAGAGCATACCATGAAAACTGTTCAACAACAGTCTTGGTTAAAGTGTGTGCATGTGTGTGCACACACGCATGTGCGTGTGCGAAGACAGCGGCAGTGGTTTCCGGTCGCTCCATTGCACTCACAAAACCTGCCCAATACTTTTACAGGGAAACAGACACCTGCCGGAGACACCTCCTTCCCATCTCATCTTTCTCCTTTTTTGTTCAGTGCAACCCACAACGGAATTAAAATCCACACGCCTGACCTGACATGTTTGTGTCCTTCAAAAGGAAAGGCAGCTGGCAGACTTTTGCAAACTTTCTTTAGGTACAAAGTGAACAAGGTAAAATGGCATATTTAGTCTTTTGAAAGAAGCAAGTGGTGCATGTCACTTAAAGGTGTCTGTAGAAGTTCTCTTTTTGTTAATACTTCCAAACTCATCTTCGACATTATAAAAGGTATTATGTATTTTCAACATGGGGGCAAATATTCTATAAACACATTTTTGGGGATAGAGAAGTCTTGAGCCTCCCAAAAGACAGGTTGATAATGAATTTATTGATGTTTTGCTTTAGATTGAAGTTTGGTTTGTGGTATAAAAAATGAATAAATTTAAGTGAACAAATCCAAATCCCTTTTATTTTGCTTATTTGAAAAAATCACTCCAGGTTTATTTCTGGTACACTTAATTCATTCAAAGCTGAACGTTGCTAATGCCTAAATTATTTGAGTGTTATGTAATTACCTAGTATAAAAATGCAGATACAAACCAGTGCACAGAACGTGCTTTTAAAAAATTGTACTCATAAAAATACTGACTACCCACACATACTGACAAGTAGCCGTGTTTAAAAATAAACTTTTGCCCGGGCTGACACCACGCTTCAATGGTCTCCCCTGAGCCCCCAGTCCAAAGGACGAGTGTGGTTTCCAGACACAATGTAACCAATATTTTTACATGAGATAAAGGGAAAGTCTTTGGTGTTTAAGTATTATGAAAAGAGGAAATTCTCATCAAGCATATTTTTTCAGCTTGGCTAAATGCCAGCGAAGTCAGGAAACCATAAAGACTGGACAAAACTAGCATGGGCTACCATCGAGGACCACCGCAGCCTTGCAGGTGAGAGCAAAAATCGAGTTTCACCCTCCACGTCTTCCGCTCTGTGAGGACTGTGCTAGATTATTCTGTGATGGGGATGCAACACTGGGTCCCTGCGAGAGGATATGAAGAGAACAGGGGAGGGAGGGAGGGAGAATGAATGGAGGCTTAGGGGAAAAAAAAAAAAAAAAAGAGGGTGATTCGGGAACTGGGAGGAGAATTGAAAAATCACACCTTTCAGTCCCCACATTTCTTCTTTTGTTCAATATACAAGGAGAAACCATCCGGAAGGAAGAAAGATTATGACTATCTGTAAACTAACTGTTTGACAGAGACAGAAATGCTGATAATGAGTGGGTTGTGTCTGTAGTTCTTGGCTGTTCACATCAGCAAGGGATGAAGGAAAACAGAAACTCTTGATATGTTTGTCTAAAGAGGTAGTGGCGTGGCCACGGGCAGCAAGAGTTCAGCTGAAGTTCAGGGCAGATGCCGCCAGGAGTTTACACTGCAGGAAAGTCAGATTGCTTCCGGATTCACCTTCTCCTCCCGGCTTCTCTTCCAGGATCATCAGGGGCAGGGGACGCTGTGGCACAAGGTGACAATGTCCGTGGGGAAACAGGCTTTGAGCAGGATACCCCTCTCCCGGTTACAGTCCAGCTCCTGGATGAAGCCGTACCAATAGATGACTAAGCCCGGCCCGAATCTGCAAAAACACGAGAAGGTAACTTACGTGTATTGTAGCGACGTCATTCTAGAGAGAGGTCATCTCTGAAGCATCACTAAGACGATTAAGTGACATTACTGCACAAAGCTTTTGCTTCGGTTGCTACAATTGAGACGGAGGGCTCAACTTACAGCAATGAGCTTATTTAATAGAAATCCTACTATGGTCTTGGACAGATTTATGACCTTTCAAGGAACATGAAGAATCGCAAATGCACGCAAGACCCTAATTACCTTTCAGGGAGGTGTTCTGAACTCGGGCTGATATAAGTACCTAACTGATGAAAGAAAACTCCAGAGGCTCACCAGGGATGAGCTGGGGAGCATCAGACTTGGGATTTTATCTCCTAACGCTACCTTATCTCCTTCTCTATTTTCAACTAAGGCAGAAAATAAAAGAATGAAGAAGAAGGTAGAAAGGCGGAACAGCCCAAGCCCCTCTTCTGGCTAGCACGGTCGATGTACGAGCTAACAGGGCCAGAGGTCCCCTCTGTCATCCGTTCTTTCGACTCTTTAAAAACGAAAACAGAAACAAACCCACATGGCACCAGGGATCCCTCAGACACACCTTGTCCCTGACCCTTCACCTGTGCACACAACCCTCTCTAAGTGTGAAATTTGGTCGTAGGTTCTCATCATGAAGATGATGGATACGGTCATGTAGACTTGTGAAGACAGATGCTGGCTTAAAACCTCCATCTTTCTCAATTGTGCCTCCAAATTATCTCCAAATTGGTGAGCAGCAGACTCAGGAAGTGGCCCTATAGACGACTTGACCCATCAGGAAGTTGAGACCTCTAGGCTGGGTTCATAAAGATGTAATCACTATCAATCACCGTGCACACGGAGATGTTTTGCACATCAGTTTCACGTTTTTCCTACTGAGAGTACTTAATTAAAGGGCAGCACTACTTTGGGTGTCATGTTGCAGGAATTTTGCAGCGAAATCATAAATTATGAATGTTGGGTTAGTAAAAGGATGTCTAAAAACAGAACTGCTTTCTGTATTCTGACATTACAGCAGGCTGAACCACGTTAGGCCAAAAAGCTTTTTCCTCCCATGATTTATTATATGCTGTAGTGTACTTGCCAAAACTAATAGTACAGGATGGGCTGCGAGACACTGTGTGCACGGCAACAAGTTCAGCTGGATGTCACGGGACGGTTGATTTGGGGATTCACATCCGTAGGGTAGCCGAGTTGTATGCAAGGTTAATTCAAACGTTTGGACAGAATCATGAGATGGCAGCCCATCTACTGAGGAGAGGCTCTGGGGGACACAGGAGCTGTGTCCAGTGCGGTGGCCTTGGAACACGAGGCTCGAGGAGACTTCCCTGCAGTCGGGCGGCCTGCAGACGAACCTGGTGAGACCTCGCTTCCATTTAACGGAGGGTTTCTTAGGAACTTGTAGTAACAACTGTCTGCAAGTGGGACATAGACCATTGGTACCTCTATTTTACAGAAAACTGACTAGTATCCGAGGATGTCCAATTTGTCAGGACGAGCCTGGCAAGGGCAGGAAGATCTGCAATTCTGAGGATCTCCGTGTCTGAGGAGCCTCGAAATTTCCCGTTGGTGAGGCAGCCCCGAGTCACAGCCTCGACAGACCTAACACGAAGCTCAAGACATTCCTCCGTTGTGTTTTGCAGCCATTCAGGAGACTGCGATGTTCTTGGGAAAGGCACTAATGTTTTTACAAAGGGAGAGGGAAAAAAATGTGATCTAACCAGTCATGGAAAAGAACAAAAGAATATATGGGGTCATAAACAACAAGCTCAGTGTTTTAAAGATTTAATAAAACAAAAACACATATCAGCAGCACGGAGAGCGCAGGAGCGGCCAGCGCTTTCCCTGAACAGTTAAATCATAAGCCAAAGGACACGAAGCATGACAGCTCTTTACAAAAATGGCATTTTCCAGGCAGGAAAGCCAGGCCGGGGAACACCTCAATGCCCCAGAAAATGGACTTGTTTCACTTGCGAGGCAACAGATGAACTCTGCAACTCGAACAGGTTTGGCGAGGCTGGGAACGTGAACGTTTCGTTGCAGCGGATGACAACGAGGACCCCCTAAGGTCGTGCCACGGACCTCTGAGTGACCGTCAGCGTACAGGCGCACTGACACAGAGAAAGGCGCTTCCGTCTGAGTCTTTGTTTCCTTCTTAGCTTGTGCATGGAATCCTTAACTCCAGCACTCTTCACCCTCTCACACGGCTCAAAAGCTCTAACAATATGTGCTTAATTGAAAACAAGGCAACACAACTCGTTCTTGTAAATGGCAATTGGTAGGTAAAGGCTTTCCAATGCTGTGTTCTTTGAAGGACAAAAGTAGGGACTCCTAGGGTGACAGATATGGAAATCATGATCGAACAGGATCCGGCCTCTTTCCTGACACCTACTTTAGTGTCTTTCTGAGCTTTCTCTGACAATTCAGGATCCAGAGATGACCAAATGGCTGCCAAGATAACCTCCCAGCAGCGCACCTGTTGATGAACAGGCTGACCACATTAAGCAACTTTACAGAGTTAATTCCTTTGGTTATCTGAACCAACAGAAGGGAACATTTTGGTTGACAATTAAAACACAAAAAACAAAACCAAGCCACCCAACTCTAGCATTTCCTTCTGAAAAGGTGTAAACCAAGGAGAAAACAGGACCTAGGAAATTTTTACGTAGGTCAAGTGCATGCTCGGGGTTGAGCGATTTCACCTCTTTGATGCCTGTTCCCGTTTATTGTGGCGCAGCTAGACTAGAATGAGATCACTGGGAAGGCAAACATAACCTTTGTGACCAATAAAAATCAAAGAGACTGTTAACGGCATTTAAAAGGAAACAGAGTCCCAGAGTCTGAGGGACCGTGCAAAGCACAGGGCTGGTCTGCTACTGGGTTTGCCGTCCTCCCTACCCGCCGGACACACTCAGGAATGGGATGCATACGGATATCTGAATTGATTCCGTAAACACATTTCAAGGTGGACTACAATTTTAAGGTTACTATACGCATGATCAAGTAATGAGATCAAAGACTCCGGCCAAATGATTTTAAAAACTCCTGTGGAGCAGAGACTGGAACGCGAGTGAGTCCTTTTGCTTGCAAATGAAATACCACCAAATCTGCAAAAACAACACATACCTCCTGAAAAAAAAAAATGGGAGGTGCAAGTCAAGAGCCATGGCAGACCTTGAGGGTGTGTATGAAAGATGAAGTTCCTCATAAGTAACAACAGCCTTCTAGACGTGTGTGGAAGGTGTGTTTCTCTGGTTTCCTCTCACTTAATGCATTTAGAGAAATTAAATGGAAGACTGTGGAATGAATGCTGGGTACCCTGGTGTGGTTTTTGTGCGGATCTGTATCCCAGGGATTATCTCTGCTAGATTGTGACCCTGCGGAGGGCAAAGACCATGTTTTCTTTATATGCATGTTCTCCAGGCCTAGCACGGTGCATGGCAGGTGACGGCTACTCTCAGGGACAGGAACACAGAGTTAATAGGATCAGACAGCTTTGTGCCGGTCGCCGAATTGTGGGCAGTCTAGAGGTAGTAGGCATGCTGGCAGGACTCAGCCACTGCCATGGCCTGGCATTTTTATTCGTGACCAAGAAAAGCACACAGATAGCATACGGATCATGTGGATGATGGTAACAGTTACACCAACATTAATTATTACCACTTTGATCGCACTTAGAGGTGCCAGGCACTGTTCCAAGTGCTGCACACTGATGAACCCATTTAATTTTCAGGGCAACTCCACGAAGTATGCAATTAACATCCCCATTCTGCAAATGAGGAAACTGAGGCACAGAGCAATTAAGCAGCCTGCCAAAGGTCTCATGGCTAAAAAGGGGAAGAACCTGTGTTGGAACCCAGGCAGTCGAGCTGCAGGGTCTGTGACTGTCTCACAGTGAGGTAGCCGGGGGACATCCTATTAGACTTTAGCCAGAAAAAGAGAGGAAGTGCTTTCTGTACCACTGAGACCATGCCTAGAGTGTTTTGCAGGCTTCTGGTATCACGTGTGAAGAGGAAGATCTCTGGTCTGGAATTGATCTGGAGGAGAATGCTAGGATATTTGAGGAACTGTTAGAATAACAGAGTACGTGTGACCTAGAAATAAGCACGTAGGGTGGTAACGTGCTCATTCACCAGCCTCTGATTTTTAGGGCACTCTTGGGGAGAAGTGATTAGATTCATGCTGTAGCTCTCGAGCAGACTTACGGCAACGTCGGCAAGTTTCCAAGAATTGTATATTGATTCAACTTGAATAAAAATTTTTCTACCAATTTAGCTTTTGCAAACATGGAGTGAGTTGCCTTACAAATTAGTGACATTTCTGTGACTGGATCTAATAAATCGAGGCTGGGCTTTCATCGATTGAAAAAAAAAAATGGAGCCAGCACGTAAGTTTTTTTTTTTTTTTTTTAAATATGAAATCCTGCATACTTAGCATCTTTTAGAAATTAGTTGATCTGGCAACAATCAGCTGGAGCTAAGCAACAGCTGCCCCCTTTAGACAAGACACATGTTTCAGGTTCGGCGCAGTCCCCACCATTCTCTGGTACTCCCCGATGTCCAGACTCCATACCAGGTGCCATTTATCACCGTGCTTGTGCTGCGAACTTTCATGGTAGACACCCACTTCTCCATACTCACATCTCTGTGAAATGTGGGAAAGCAAAAGAGAACCACAGGGGGTTTCATGTATCAAGAAAGAAATTGAAGAAGCCACATTTCTTATGTCCTGCCTACTATGCTCTCTTAATGCTGTCCACCTGTCCCCATGGACATTTGAATTCTTGACCCCAGCCCTGAGATCGAACTCAGAGGTTCCCAAACTTGGGCCAGAGCCTCTTGAGGTAACAGATCCTTATGTACACCAAGCACTATCCTCAGAAAAAATAAACAGGTCTTATTTTTAAAAATGCAGATAAAATACGATTCATAGCTTTCAGTCATTATGGATTGTCTAAGTAGATGTGATCTAAAAGTAGAGCTATGATCACATGGGGGAGAGCAAAAACTTGTTTACGGATTTTCAAATTTGGCAAGATTGGGGGAAACTGTTCTAATTGGTTAGAACTTCGATAGGTGATGTTATATACAGGTGAAAAGCATATATAAAGGGGGGCCTATGAAATAGGTAATTCTAGGGCACATTAAGGATCTGCAAAAATACCTAGCACATTTGTAACTATCCTGTCTTTGCACAGAAGGTTCATCTTCACAGTAAAAAATGAGCTAGAAGGAAAGGTACTTAGGTAGGGCATCAAATCCCATTTAGAACTCACTCTACAGACAGCAGTCTCTACCTGTAGGAAAAGAGGCACACAAGAGAGGCATCCAACTAAACTGGGCGACACCAGAAATGAAGAAAGGCCCACAGCACTGGTAGTCCTGGAATTCTGATCTGCAGCTAAGAGACGCAGACTGATAGTGTGGTCAGCCGACTTCTAAGGGGACCTCCATGATCCCTACCTCTTTAGATTCAGGCCCTTGTGAAATCCCCACCCCTTGAATGTTGGCTGGATCTAGGGACTTGCTTCTAACAAAGGAAGATAGCAAAAGTGATGGGATGTCACTTTTGTGATTAGGTTACAAGAGACAGACTTCCATCTTGCTACCACTTTCTCTTGCCTTCCCGACTTGCATATTCTGATGAAGCAAACCATCATTTGGGAGAGGCCCACGCAGCAGGGAAGTGAGGGTGGCCTGTGGCCAATAGTCAGAGAGGAATGCAGCCCTCAGTGGAATAGCTCCTGAGGAGCTGAATCCTGCCAACAACCCGAGTGAGTTTGGAAGGGTTTCCTTCCTCAGTCAAACCTTCAGATGAGACCACACTCCCTGGGCCAATATTCCTGAATCACAGAAGTGAGGTAACAAATGCGTGTTATTTCAATTTGCTATATAGCAATACACACACTGCAATACACACAGACTGGACCTGAGCAGTCAAAGACCATTCTTCACATATGCAGTATAGAAAGGCCTATTGGCTTTTTACTCCAGTTACACTTTAACCCAGAATCTACGGCAGGAGGAGTTACTGAATGAGATTATCATAAGTAGCAACTCTTCATCAAGGCTAATTGGTTATAAAGCAACTCTGTACTTTCACCTTAACGGAGTTCCTGGCTCCTAACTTGGACTATACACCAATACCTCTGCCTGCTGCATATCTAGGGCCCTGGGGTTACCCAAGGATGTCGATAAGTCATATATAAAATGAAAAATTCTGGATGTTTTTTTCTCCAGTTCTGTGGTTCTGTATTGCTTGGTTATCAGGCTTCCGAGGCTGCAAATATGAGGGAGACGGAGACAGGGTGTGAGAGGCTGGTTACGGGCAGAACACTTGCCAGTCAAGGTGAGTGACTGCTGACAACTAGGGAAGGGGCTTTTGAAAACCTCCAACCATGGCAATCTAAGGCTGTTTTCGTGTTGGGGAAATAGGCTTCGTCAATCACAGGTGCCGAGGACAGTCCGGGATAAGTAGATGCTGGTTACATTTTGCTAAAAAGAGCAATCTGTATTTTTAAAAGACTGCCACCAAGAATGTTTTACAAGTGGGACTTCAGTGAGTAAATTCTTAGTTTTCTAGAAGAATTTAGCCACCCTCAGATAGTCTCCTAGGATGTCGAAGTATGGATGTTGGACAGAATTGTAAGTTATAAATCATGTCTTTCACGGCCAGATTTTTTCTGTGAAAAACTCAGAGGTATGGACAGAAAATCCGGGCCCCTAAATTCAGGAAAGACTCTCTTCCTCTTTCTTAGCTATAAAAAAACACACCACCTTTCCTTGCCATACTTCTACACTATTCTTTATAAAGCAGGCATTTCTTGGATGGCATTTTAACGTATGGAGAAAAGGGAGAAGACGAAGGGTCTATTGTTAGGCCTTTTCCCGTAGGCTGCTTCAGAGAATGCTGGAATGCAAGGTAGACGAGGGAAGTCAGAGATTTTTTTTTTTAAATTTTATTTATTTATTCATTCGACAGAGATAGAGACAGCCAGCGAGAGAGGGAACACAAGCAGGGGGAGTGGGAGAGGAAGAAGCAGGCTCATAGCGGAAGAGCCTGATGTGGGGCTCGATCCCGTAACGCCAGGATCACGCCCTGAGCCGAAGGCAGACGCTTAACCGCTGTGCCACCCAGGCGCCCCGGAAGTCAGAGATTTCTAATCACACTGTTAGATACCAGTTTGCTAGATTAGCCCCAGTAACTAACTCCCTGGTTGGTTTCCTGAGACTTCAGAAAGCCCTTGACCAGACATTACGTCTATAAAGGTTTTGTCTAGAAACATAAAGGAGCACCCGGCTGGCCCAGTCGATAGAGCATGCGACTTTTGACGTCAGAGTTGTAAGTTCAAGCCCCACGTTGGGTGTGGAGATTACATAAAAATAAAATCTTAGAAGAAATACACACATAAAATGATGATTCCCATAACCAATGCTAAAGAGGTAACTAAAGTTTACTGCACTTAAGACGCAACGGGCAGTGTCGCAAGCCCTTTATACGTACAGATTTGGTACTCACAAGCGACCTAGGATTGTCCCCATTTCACGGAAGAAAAACAGGAGGCACAAAGAGGGAGGCTTTGAACTCCAGCAGTCTGGCTCTCCGGCTTGTACTTGCAACCACTACACTATATGGTCTCTCACTATGCCTTGTATTTACACAGCAATTTATAACAGTCATTCAACTTTGAAAAATATTTACAACACCTGGAAAAGAGAGCCAAGCAGGGGCCCGGAAGGCAGGCGACTCATCAAAAGCCCAGTATACGAGTTGAGATTCACCTGTCTACAAGGAATAATTCTTCAAGTATGAAGTCAATAGTTTCGCACTAAGAAGTTTATCTAGCTACTCCTTTCGATTTAAGTGTCACAGTGTTTAGGAAGTGTATGGAAAAGCAACTTATAATTCAGGTAAAAGAAATTAAAATGATTACATTTGAGGGAGCATATTTAAAGCATTTGACAATCAGTAAAGTAAACTAGGGAATGAGAATTACGGAACCACTGCATAAAGTTCAGAGAACTGTTCCCCGCAGTGAGGGGATTCAGAAGTTATGGGGCAGAATCTAAACATGAGGAAAGAGGAGGAAATCCAGAACACTGCCTCAGCCTGTTCATGTAAATGGAAATACACAGCTGAAGTTATGAAGAAAACTGAGGGAAGCAACAGGTCTAAGTGAGCGTATCAGGTAGAGATTTGTTTTCCCAGAAAAGAAGGTTCAGACTTGCTAAGCAGGGTTGATGCAGGGAAGCCCAAAGGCTCATTTTTGCTCCTAAAAATACCATGAGTGTAGAGATGTAGCTTAGGATTGTTATCTATCTCTAGGAAAAAGATCACATATTAAAAAAAATCAGTATGCTTGTAATCTCTTTTGGTAATAGGAAAGGGTGGTGGGATTCATGGATTACAAAAGTTGCCTCTTTACTACACAGAATAAGGGAAACTCATGAGGCCGATCTACTGCCCCCCTTCTCAATGAGCTGAATCACCATGGATTACATAAAGCGTTGTCGATGCACTGGGGTTCTACAGTATAAATCTGCATCGACACAAGAAACAGTTTCAGTGGAAAGATAACAAGAGGACTGTGGAAGGATCTGAGGAGTTTAGTCAAGTGTCTTGTTCATGAGGGTCTTCAAATGATAAAAATAAGACAGTTGTATTGACTCAAATCTTGGTTTCCGACCCCAATCTTTTATTTCAATTCACAGGCCAATAAAAAAAAAAATCCTTCTCCAAAAGAAGAATAGCACAGACTATAAGACATTCTAAGTTTTTTCTCCTCCTTTTGAGTTGCTGTGTGGGCTCTGGGCTATCTTCTGAGGATGTGTGCAGGCATGTGGCTGTTGGAAGTCAACTGTTTCACCATCAAAAAGACTTGCATGTGGTTTTTATGAAGGACGCATTCTCAAACCCAGTTCAGGATGGCGGAGAAATATAAAACATCTTGTAATTGTTTTAAAATAAACTCTTCCCCTGTTTATTTAGTTTTAATCTGCATGTTGTAGATCGGTCCTGCACTTGTTAATCACTGCTGTATGTATCTCCAGACAGAGTTGTAAATAACTTTTCAGCCCAAGTGAAATATGCTTGCACATGTTTATATGCAAAGTATGTGTGTATTTATGCCTATGTATAAATATGTGTACAGTCATAATAGATTAGTGATCAGGTAGTATTGCATTGTAACGTTCTGGCACTATGGTCAATTTAATATACAATGCAAATATTCTTTTTCTGTAGTTTCTAGAGATGAAATGAAAATATTAACTTGCTTATTCCATTTACTTTCTTGCTTGGCAGGTCTGGGTTTGCAAAATGAAATGACTAAAGGAAGAGAACCCTAGTTACGAATATTCTCACTCGATTCATAGGTCTGTTATTAAAAATGCAACTCTAGCTCTTTGTAACATCGACTCACTAGAATTTTGAAAATAAGAAAGGAAAAATGTAAATACTCATTCACATCAGGTCTTTATGCCACACAGAAAATAAACAGAAAATACATTATTTTGAAGAAAATTTAAAATGTATATAAATACACAACCACAACCACCTGAAATTCTCCTTGATGTTTATGTAACTTGGCATTTTCATGTCGACATTAAATTGCCTGGAAAAGTGCTTAATTTCCACTCCGCTCTGTCCTGTGTTGGGTATGCTTAGGTGCCATACTTAGCAGTCTCTGCAGCCTGTCGTGAATCTCCTCTCACGAGAGGGAAACAGAGGAGCGGGATAGAAACCAACGGCAGAAGGTCGTTTGTCTTCCATCTGCAATTTTTAATACCAGTTTCCTTAGAGAAATGCTTATCCCTGGGACTGGGTCAGCCCCTCTGCATTTTACCAAGAATCCACACACACACACAGGCACACGCGCGCACACACACACGCACACACACATCTGCGCACAAGCTTGCACGTGGCTTCACAGAACAGGACAAGCTCGTGTGGTCATGACCAGTTCTGTCCCTGGCTCAGTTCTTTTGTCTATAAAATGGGTGCTGATGCAGAACTTTGCAAATAGATAATAAGAGAGACCCAAAACTCAACAAGGGGATAGTTAGGTATTGAGATAAGAATTATCCCGTCATCTTTATCCAAAATGTCTTCTGAAGGTAACCATTTTAAGCAGAGTTTAGCCCACATTTTCTGTGATGACACAGTCATTGGGCACAAGGATTCTGGAAAATGGTTCTTTTGCATGCGAATATTTTTAAAATTTAATAGGCACCAAACGTGTGTCCTATATAAGTTCCCTGTGATGCATGATGTCAGTGGACTTAATGATATTCCCTTAAAGGCGTTCAATAAATATTTTGCAACTCAAAAAAACCCCAAAACTACACAGAAGCCTGCGAACCCATCCTGCACAGGGCACAAGTCACAAAAGACTCCTCTCCTTAAATAGCTTACAACTCAAATTTTTATAACGTAGGAACACAATCTATTCACACTTTCAGTGTAAGAGAGAAGTTATCAATTGACTACACAAAACGTTATAAGGTGCACAGCAAAAGAGTAAGTACAATGACATGGTATTCTAAAAGTCTTCCCAGACAGAGTTCTCAGCTAAGTTGCATTTACTCATAAAATGGCCCGTTTAATTTTCTCCATTATAGATTCACCTTTTGAGGGGAGAAGGAAGAATGGGATTAGGAGCCCGAGACACGTAAAGGAATGGTGGGATCAGATGCACACTGAGACTATTTTGTTATGAAACTGGGGCATAAACAAGTCTGATAGCCCTGGTTTCGGGTTCAAATGAGGACATACGGAATGGACAGCACATCCTCAAATGGGAAGAGAGAAATACCAAACACCTAAACCCTAAAAGTCACAAAGTACCCAAGGTCATGTTTACTTTGAAAATATTTAAGTACTGTGAGTAAGAGAACATTCAGGGGGGCCTTGGGTGCAAATTTTATCTATTTACTACCTAGGATTTACACCCCAGCCATCTTCCAAAAGTTGGGGTACTTTACAAAATTGGTTGTGTGAATTATTATGTTTTCTCAGTTATTTCCCCAGGGAAACTTGCCAAAGGCAAACCCAACATTTCGGCTGATTTAGTGTTTGCAGCCAGAGATTTTATAATTGATAGGATGACCGTAATAATGGATAGTGGTCATCATGCTGGTGAAGCCTTGGGCTGACGGCACAAAGAGTCCATTTCAACGTTCATCAGTTAAGTCTACCATAGACTTGCTCTAATAAACTGAGGTTATTTCTGGACTTTTCATTTCTAACTTTTTGAAGGCTACAATTTAGAAATGTATTATAAAATAGAAAAGGTTTTCTTATATAAATATTGCCTACTCCGGATAGGTTTCATCACGCAGTCTTTATTAGGTAGACGGGGAATGGGGTGTCTCTTTCCTTGGCTTAGGTCTCAAAAGATTACAGGGTAACCCAGAGTTCAGTCAGACGTTTATCTCAAGGCACAAAGATTTATGCATTCTGGATATATAGAAGTCTGCTTAAAATAAAGAATTATTGGAATTTTCATCCTTGGCAAAGTCCAATAACTGAAGGATGAAGGCTGATGCACGTTGCCCTATAAATCTATCATTAACCGAACGTGACACTAGGCTTCAGGTATGTCAAATCCTAACTCGCCCTGAATGGGTAGTTAAGGTTTTCTCTCACAATAAATATTTCACGATAAGAAAAAGCTTGTCAGCTAACCAACACAAGCCTCAAGAGCACACCTCCCAATTCTACAGATTCACGAAGGCAGGTATGTGCTGGAAAGTAGAAGTTGGAACCATTCAGGTCATTAGCTGAAAAAAAAAAAAAAAAGCAAAAAGAAAACTATGGATAATGTGGCCTTGCAGGTATCAAACACTTCCAGAATACAGAAGCTGCAGAAGGGCACCTTGTGTATGGGCAGCCCACAGGAGTCAGCCAAGGAGTATGGCTGAGCAGATGCAGGAATGCGTGGATGAATTCTCCGGCAGAACTCCCGCCCCAGGCCATGCTGGGAGTGCTAAAATGCACCTGGAAGAAAAAATCCTTTCCTGGTAACTCTCGGCCACAGAGGGAAGGGAAGTCATTTTTAAAGGGGAGAAGAGGAGCCTTAAAAGTTTGCCCATGTCGCACACCCTGAAGAGCTAGTCCCAGAGCGGCTTCCGTGTGGAATCTAGGTTTTTCCAGGCTGTTACGGCGGGAAGAGGATGCTGTGGTTTAAAATCTGGTGGCAAGCCTGGAAGGGACACTCCTGGTGCTTGCGGTGGCGAAGGGAGGCGGCAAGCCTGGAAGGGACACTTCCGGTGCTTGCGGTGGCCAAGGGAGGTGGGCAAGCCTGGAAGGGACACTCCTGGTGTTTACCATGGCGAAGGGAGGTGGGCAGGAATTGGCTGAGAAAAACTAAACATCCAGGAGCCAATTGCTGCACACAGGTGGCTCCCCAGTCTTTTAAATACAATCAATTTAGGCAGGCTTTTGTTTACAGTAGCTTTTATCTGGAAGATAAGGTTGTAAAACTGTCAGTCACAGTGAAGTGCTACCACTCCTGGCCATATCTCAGCCCTTCATCTGTTTTACTTCTTCCTCCCTTTCCAAATACCTCAAGGTGTTTAAGATGAGTGAGAAGATATCCAACTATTACAGTGAACTGCATCTGTGTATGACACATGGATTTGCACTCGGTGAACCGCAAATACCATCCCTGCAGTGCCTGTATCGCTCCCAAGCTCAGCAGGAGGAGCCCGTGCGTGCTCCCCTCGCGGCTTGACTCCTCAACAACATCGAAACTCTACGGAATGATCTTTACGCGCCCTTTTCAACAGTGCTCCTTTAAGAAAAGGAGAGTCTGACGGCTCTATGTTGGGGTGAGGCTTTTCATTTATTTATGCCCAGCCTCTGCACCGAAGAGGCATGGACGGTAAAACCACGAAATAGAAAGCTGGGCTCAGGCAAAGAAGATGGCAAATATCCTCATCTTAGCTTGAGATTGAACCTCGTCAACAGTAAAGTTACAACAATTTAAATGTGAGCCCATAAAGGCCCTGATTTTGTGTTTAAAGGCATTATTTAGTTAACGGATCCCTAAAATGAAGCTCTGAGCCAGGAAAGTTTCTGAGTGATGATGGAATCTCGGTGAAAATGCCCCCTGGGCCAACTCTAGATGAAGGGCAGGGAGGTGGACAGGACAGCCATGAGCAGGCAAACCCATGGGAGGGGAGGGCAGTTGGGAGTCACTTGGAAACAGGCCTTACTGCTGGAGAGGGCGGGCAGGCCCTCCTGGGTAGGCTAGTGTGGGGTTGAGGGTCTGCACAGTGGAAAATATCTTATCTGTCATTCTTTGGGTTTTGAGTCATTTCGTGAGTAATATTGTTCTGTTTGATCCCCTTCTAAATACAACTAGAGTAAGGCATTCTACTAAGTGCAATGCCCTGTCATTAACCCCATTTCTAACTCAAGTCTCCTAGATTCAAAGAATGCTGGACTGACGTAGTGGTAATAGCCCTGATCTTTGTGAGTGGTAGGAGATACAGACTATTCGACTATTATTTCCTTGAGTAAAATACCACTGATGATCATATTCAGAATCACCATAACCCTAACAGCAGCTACTCTTGAGCTCTTTGTACGCACGGTCTCATTTAAAACAAAAAGCTCTGTGAGTAGCCAATAGGAGTGCTTTTATTTCAACGCGGAGAAAATGACTCCAGAGCTCTGCTCGGCTGATCCTAGCGACAGGGGAGAACACCAACACCGAGTACTTTCTTGTGCCTAACGCTGTGCCAGCCACTTCCTACACATTTCGTCTAATACCTGCAATGACCCGATGAGGTCGGAAGTACTAACAGTGCTGTTTTACTAACGGAAAAATGGATGGGGAGAGGTGAAGTACCTTATCACAGGAGATAAAGCTCCAAGGTGGCCAAGGCACCAACCCAGATCTGTCCCACCTTGCGTTCCCTCTCTAAACCCTTACTTTACTCGGTCCTGTGCTTGGGACTCCCCTCAGTACTTTTTTTAGTGTCTAGTTTCAATACAAACCCTCTACTTCAGGACTCCTCCACGTGGAAGAAGTCCTTCCTCTTCTATAAAATGTGGAGGCTGGAAGATCATCATCTTCACGTACCTCCTGTTTTCAACTTCCTGTGTCTTGTCTATCCAGACAGCGGGTCGAATAGCATTTGCATCCTGGAGTCAAGGTGGATTTGAGAATAAAAAATATGCTTCACAACTCTTTGTGTATGTTCATTATTGCCCCATTACGAAGACTCTACCCAGGAGTGGAATCCAATAAACTGGCCCAGCTCTTGTTCCCTCCTCCCCAATCCATGAATGGATAGGTGTCCAGAGGTCTGGAAATAAACCCACTAACAAGAAGAAAACCAGATAGCCAAGTACTCGTCAAGGCAGGGCTGGGAAATACTTTACCCAGACTTACCCGGGGAGAAAAGTCAAGATGAGGAACCAAGGAGGAGGGAGTGTGAGTAAAGGAGAGTTGAACATCTCCTACATTTATAACTAGACTAGATGCTTCTCTGAGCCAGAAAGCAGGAAAGGTCACTTCACAGTCATTCCTGCCTTTAAAAAAGAAAGGCTGATCAGCATGATGTGACCAGAAGAAACCACTTCAAAAGAGATGGGACAGAAAGCCCGGGTGACATCAGTGACTTAAGTTTTATTTAAGTAGAGGTTCCCTTCTTCATGACAGGACACTGCTGTGCCTGTTTCCATATTTAGGCCCCGGGTGACGTGACAAAGAGGGGCTGCACACACCGATTTCAGGGCAGTGTCTTGAGACTTCATTGTACTTACTCTAAACTGTTTCCCCGTTAGACTAAGAGCATTGTGAAGACTCACACTTAATAGTTCATCTTTGTAACAGATGGTTTAATTATCTAAAAAATGAGAACATGAAGGGACCACCTTGAGCACCTTAGACTAATATTTAAAGACTCTAGAGATGATAAAGGAAACTTCTCACTCAGGAAGCAAGTGCTGGTTGCTGTTTGAGATTGTCCTGACAGAAGTAACACACACAGACTTTTGGGACCCCAAGCCTGGCCCTTAGAGCAGGTGGGGACCACGCGATGGGTCCTCAGGAAGCTCAGCAGCGAGCACCAGTTTCTGAAGGTGGCCAGTCGCTTGGTTTTCTTGTGGTTGAGAAGCTGCTTTATTAATTAGATAATAACGCAGCTCTACCACCTCTGTCTGGTGTTCCAGTCCCCATGCAATGCTAGCCTCCCTTCTGTCCTCACTGCACAACAGAGAATATCACCGGCTGCCTTCCTGGAAAGGATGCCACGTTCCAGGGGTGCCACGATGACAGGAACAGTGTCCCGGTCTTCCAGATGCTCTCAGTAGTCAGGGAGACAAGCAGGTTAAAAGGTAGTGTGGAGGAGGAGACCAAAGTTGAGAGATAACAGGGCAGAAGGCCCTGTGGTAGCCCAGAGAAGGTCAGGGAAGGCCTGGAGCAGAGATGAGGTGACCTTTGGAGTAAGTCTTGAAATCAAGGTTCACTGAGTACCGGAAGATGCTTCCAGCAGAGGGACAGGCACATGCAGACAGAGCTCTGAGAACAAGCGTGGAGGCTTTTGAAGCAGCACAGAAAAGGTCAGGAAAAACAAAGACCGTGGGCTTGGCAGAAGACAGAGCTGGAGAAGCTGGGTGGGAGTGGGGCTGCGGAGGGCCAGAGGGGCAGGGTCTAGCTGACCGAGGCATTCTGAGGGCCGGGGGGATGGTAGGCGCGAGTGGAGAGCCAGCCTCTTCCTACCAATCCCACCATGTTGCAGGCACACCAACCCTTTGCCCCAGGGGGATCCTCTTTCATGAAACCCAAATACCCCCGGCTAGGTTTCTGTGTGGAATTTCGGAGCTAAATATTTACTTTTGCGGGGCCAGAGTATCTACTACAGCTCACTTATTTGGGGGTAAACACATTAAAGGAAAGTATACATTAAAACAAATCTTTCTCCCTCCACCCACATTTCCACTCCATACAGAGAAAAGACTGCCATTCAAAAAAAAAAAAAAAAAAAAAAAAAAAAAACAAAAAACCCCGTAAAACTATCTCGAGGGCTCAACTTTCCGGAGTCGTCGGGACAAAGTCTGTGTATGTAAACAGTCACAGCCTTGCTCCGCGGGGTTCCTCCAATTTGTATTCTTTGAGAAGTCTGCCGGCATGAGGCGAGCGGCTCACAGTTTCCTTAGTGACTTACACAGCAACCTTATTCTACTTAACAGGAGTCACTGGCGAAATTTTATGAAGATAAGGGCTTCCAGGAGTGAGTTCCCTTACTGGCTGCTTTTTGATTAGAAGCCAGACAAGGCAGAGCTATACCGCGCCCGCAGTTTTACTTTGCAGACTCTGTGGCCTCTAAGTGGGCCCCACAAAGGCCACTGGGGCCGAGGCTGTGGTTTGAGTCCATCGAGTTGAAAGCAATGTGTCAGTGTGGAGAGGAGTTAGGGAGGTTATTTTAAACATTTAGTTAAGCCTGTGACTGTCTCCTTTGAGAGGCATTCCTGGCTGCAAACTGCCTCATCCTGGGTGACATAAGCTATTGAAAGAGGTTAGACGGAGGTCCCCGCAGTCAGAGAGCTGGTCTACCCATGTTGCCATTAGCTGATTAATAGGTGTTTATTTTTAGGGCTTGAACTAACAGGCCATGCTAAGGCCAATGCAAGACAGTATTTGAAGTCATCTGCGAGTGCCCCACACTTGTGAAAGACCTTACTTTTTCTGCACAGTTGTTGTAGCTGATGTCTGGTCAGACTAGTAAAATTTAATGCCAATGACAGAAAACCCTACCCCCTCCGTTATAAAAGAGGGCTACTGCAAAAAGAAAAAATAGATCCTTATCACTATTTAAAGAAACATTTGGGGAAGGAGAATGAGGAAAAAAAAAATATGACCAACTAGTTGTGGCAACTGGTGGAGCCCAAACTCTCATTCAACACTAGATACTAAGTAACAAATTCCTAGCATTAGGTTCAAACGCCTTACATAAAATAACAGCAAGCCTAGTTACTATTTAATGTTGTTATGTAGGCTCCATGCCCAGCATGGAACACGGTACTGGGCTTGAACTCATGACCCGGAGATCAAGACCTGAGCTGAGATCAAGAGATGGAGGCTTAACTGACTGAGCCACCCAGGCACCCCTAGGTTTGCTATTTTTTAACGAGATATTTAGGACTACAGATATAGGCTACAAATGCTATAAAACATTTGGATTAATAAAATTTACTTTGATTTATGGGGCTTATGATTCTACGGGATTCAGAAGCAAAACAGCAAGGTGAACTGCGCTCTCATTGCCAAACACTAAATTTAAGACATGTTACAGTTACGTATTTATATTTGTTTAATGTTTATCACTTCCACAGAGACAGAATGTTCCATGAAAGCAGTACCCTGTCTACGTTAGCATCACCTGGCATTTAACAGTGTATGGCACGTAGCGGACGTTGAATAAATGTTTGTTGAATAAATGAATGACAGGTAGAAGAGTTACGCAGAGTATCTTTGCACAGCTATTTCGCTTAGGTCTGGTCTAGATCTCGAACCTAATGGCGTACACAGGATGGGCTGCATGGTTTAAAAACAGTGCTATTACTTGCTTTACTTAATCATTTGCCTTTGTTTATTTCAAGAGCTTTCTGACTTCCCCAAGCAGGGGAGCCATTGGTTTCAACTGGCATAGTCAGAGGGAAGTTAAAGTCACTGCTTTTCACACTTTATAGGTCTTCTCTCACGGAGTCTGCTGGAATCGTTTTACAAGAAAGTGTGCCTGAGACTTTTACCTTTTAAATTTATCATCTCAACCTTTGTGGCATGTAAGATTATAACACCGGCATTCCTTCCTTACCTCTCGGGTTAACACGCATCCACTTCTAGCCAGATTTCTGAATGACAACAGCCCTGGGAAAGATGTATTTAGAATTTAGCACTGGGAGAGCTTGCTGGCAACAGCCCTGATCCCCTGCCCAAGTCTGTGCTTGGGGCTGAAGATCAAGGTGCTATTTTATTTAGATTTCATAGAAAGACACTGAGGATCTCAAGAGACCGAAAGTCCAGTCTGTAAAGTTGTTACATGCACAGTCAGATCAGCCAGGCTCCTAACGGGGACACATATGGCAATTTACCACCACGATTTCCACAGGGAAGCAACCCTCGTGCCTTCTGTCTATTTTCATGATCTGTCCAACACAGATCAATCACCCCGAGCTCTTGACACATTTATAATGCCCTTTAGGCTTATTTATGGACCAAGCATAGGTTTTACAGAAACAGACTATAGTCACATTTGAAAGAATTCTTTTATCTCACCCCAGATTATGCACTGGATAATCTAGACTGGATCTCTCTTTGGTAGGACTAAGGGTCCCCATGTCGTATTTTGAAGACGCTTAACTCTAGCGCCTTTGGACGGTCAGATGCTCTTAAGCTCTCCAGCACAGGATCAGACGTTTAAGAAGATGGGAATAATAACTTTCATGGGGAAGAAGGAGATCATGTGTGGGGCATGATTTTAAGAGGCCTTTTAGACTCTGATATTCAGGCTTTGTTTTAATTTGAGAGACGCTTAACAGAAAGGGTTTTTTCTCTTACTGAAACTCAGTTTGTTAGGATTAATACCATTCATTCAGCAAATATGAAATGTGACAGTGTAACAGCAAAATTTCTTATTTTGTGCTTTCAGTTTGCTTAGACTATTTCTAAACTTAAAAGAACACATGCCATGAAAAGCAAAAAAGGGCAAAGATTTAGGGTATATATTTCCTCAATGCCCATCTCCTTTTTCAAAGTGCTTAGTACAATTTGATGAAATTTTATTTAAAGTGTTTCAATAGCCTTATTCTAAAGGATTGAACATAATTAGCTCAAGAAAACAGTTTGCAATTTTGGAACCGTGTGTGCGTGCGGTTAAGTTTCTTCAGGCAACTATAAATTACCCAGAGTGAAAGGACGGTAATTATCAAGGGAATTGAGGCACTAGGGACAGGCAGTGTAGGAGCTGTTGGACTTTTGCAGCTTCTTCTTTGCATACATTTTGGGGAACAAGGGAAAAAGCGTAGTGTTTTATTTTGCTAATCCGGGTAAGGCTGAAAGGAGGAGAGATCTGGATTAAATGACCACGTAAGTTGTAAAGGTACCTTGTTCCCTTTACATACATCTTATACTTTTTAAAGAACACGATCTGTTATTTAAGAGGCTGAGCTATTTAGGAAAGCTAAGTGAGTTCCAGAGACTTAGGGGCAAGATGCCGGAGTTAGGATGGAGGTCTGACTTCTTATCCAGGGAGAGCAAAGGAATCTTGGAAAATTCTGTTGCACCGTTTCACCCTGTAGTCCTTATTACATTTGTGACTTGTCTCTTATAAAGAGATCAAAAGAGTCAGTATTATTCAGTGTTTATATGCTACCATTTTGATGTAATTGCTAAGCATTATTCAAATACATTCAAGTAATAATTGTTTTGAAACCAACGGAGATATTTTACCTTTTGATGACATCACCTCCTCAATTTGTATCCACAAACCTTTAAGTTCTATACAATGGGATTTTTGTCAGGCATCCCAAAACGTCCAAAAGTAACATTAATTTTTATCTGTCAGGTTCTACTAATTAGAATTTTAAAAATTTAAAAAATCATGTCTGAGTTCAAACTATTCAGTTTTTTTAAAATGTAATTATTGTTTCTCTTTAAATGTGGGACATTTTACCTTTTCAGGTAAGTAAAAGCATATTGGCCTTGGTCCAATTTAAAAACTAAGTTGTAGACTTCCTATCAGAAAGGGTAAGCAGAACCAAGCACCTAACTTACATAGGGAAACAGGAAATGTCATACATGGTACCTGACGTCGGTCTTGTAGGGTTCCTACAGCCACATGCTGGCAATGAAAAGGACCTGAAACATTTTTCGAACAACCAGGCATCAGTCCTTACGATCTGATTCTATCTATAGTACAATTAAAATCTAATTGTTTCAGAATCAGTAAAAGGTGTAAAGATCTGTAGAAGATCACAACAGGGCTAGGGTAAGAACAGAGCAACTTATTAGTTAACTATAGATCATGGGAATTCATGTATATTCCTTAGAATCTTAAAATCGTTCTGGGGACAATAGGAGATGGGATATCCCAAAGGACCGAACAACTTTTTAAATTAGAACCTGTCGTCACTTGTATGTAGAGAGGTGAACAGTTAGGGTGGTCAGAGGGTAAACATCCCTGCCTTGGGAGGACAAAGACATAGTCCTTAGCTCTGCGTCAGTGTTAGTAGTATAATATCCCCGTAAACGCAAACAACGATGTGAGTTCAGAGTATGAAACCATGGCTGTGGATTATTGCACTGTAATTTTTGAAAAGCTACCACAGTTGATGGGTGGGGGGGTGGCAGTGGGGGAGATTTTGCTGGAGAGGTGATATTTCTGTGTGGTTCTAAAGGGTGAGGAGCAGCACGTTAAGATGGAAAAGGATGGAAAGGTGAGGACAAGGGTGACGGTAAGAATGAAGACATCTGTGTCTAGCTCTTACGGGCCTCCCCCCAAGAGTCCATTTGAGAATCAGTAAGGTAGGCAATTAAGAGAATGAACCTGGAACTCAAGAAAGAGATCTGAACTGATACAAATTTGGAAATTACGGTGAAGACACCCAGGTCTACCAGATTTGCTTATGGGAATAAAGAGAAGGGGTCCGAGGATGGAAACGTGGGGTGGAGAATGTCAGGGCCTGGTGGAGAAAGGGGAACCAGTGAAGACTGCACAGCTGCAGAGGCATCAACTGGGTAAGAAGTGGGCAAGAGTGGGATCTCAGAGTCAAGACAGTGTTCAGACAAGAGAAGGACCAGGGTGCCCGTCTCTGCCGGATGAGACAGGTGGTGATGCAGCAGCAGTTTGGGTCTAGAGTAGAGAGCCAGGGGCAGCAGAGACCCGAGTGCACAGGACTCTTCGAAGAAGTCTGGTGGCAAAGAAAAGCATTGAGCTAGAGGGAGAGACAGCAGACAGAGAAGGACAGCAGGTTGGAGGTAGGGATTTGATATCCTGGTGCCTATATGCTGGGGTCTAGTATGATCTCCGATAGCATAAAACAATTGATTTTCTGGGAGTTGTGTCCATGGGCCCAATCAGAAGGACACTGGACAAAAAGTTATATTGACAGAATTAAAAACCAGAGGGTGTCACAATGAGATGATGGGTCTACTGCGTGGTGGGGTACCTTATACACACAGTGGACAAATGACTACAGCTTTGGAGTCTACAGATCTGTTTCAGAATTAGTTTAAAAAAATTTTTTTAGGATTTGAAAGTGTGCGCGTGTGTGCGCGTGCACAAACACACACACACACACACAGCAGGGGGAGTGGCAAAGGGAGAGAAAAGCAGACTGTCCTTTCAACAGGGAGCCTGCCATGGGGCTTCATCCCAGGACCCTGAGATCATGACCTGAGTGGAAGGCAGACACTTAACCGACTGAGCCACCCAGGCACACCCAGATTACATTTTTTTTTTTTTAGGTTTAAAAAAAAAGTGTTTTTATTAAGCAGAGTTGGGAGGAGATAAAGAATATAACCCAATTTGTACCCATCATTCACTATGGCAACAATACTGTAAATTCATAGGATTGAAAACCTAGATTTTATCTAAAGGAATACAAGGCTACTTTAAAAATATGTATTTTTCAGCTTTGCCTTGAACTTTATTAAAAGTAAAATCAACTTTATATTAAGGACATGCGTGCTAACTTAGAAATACTCCTCATTTGTTGCACTTCAATTTTCTCTTTATGAGCACTGTCAGCGTTTAACTCTGGAACCTACGGGATGTCAGGATTCATGAGCTCTGCATTATATTTACATGGGTTACATGCCTCCATGTTTAGCGTTGTTGATCTCAACTTAATGAGGTTTTAGGGAGAATTATTAAATATTAGCCAATATTCTGAAAGGAATTTCACAGATGTACCTGAAACCACTGTGAGTAGTGTGGGTTTAAGCTATTTATATGGTATAAAGTGTGTCAAACAGGTCCTAACGAAGAGGGTTAAATTAAACTTTGGGCAAGCAGTTTCTCAGTTATAAATCTCGGGTTCAAGAATTATGGCGTAACCACCAATTCTTTCTGTGAAAAATATTTGAGCTCCCGAGACATGCTCGACTTCCAATTAGTTGTCTGCACAACGTGATGGGAACACTTTCTCCAGGAGCCACTGAGGAGTCTGTTTTCAAGGTGCCAAGTGTAGGACAGTCCCAGGTCTGATCACCAGCTCAGGCTGTGATCAGCGGCCCTTCTTTGGACTGAAGGACACATGAGAAGGTACATATCAGTCTCACTTTGTATCTGAACAGGCCTTTGTGCCCATCTGCTTTATGGATGTCCTAAGCTCCCCCCTTCAATACGTGGCTACTGAACTCGCTGGATTACAAGGTCATGAACTCCTAGATGGTCAGTGGCCATCTGACTGCTTTCAGACGAACCACCAAAGCCTAGTGGGTCCAAGTGTGTGGCCTACCGATTGCTCCCCTTTAGTTAACAGCAGGATCCAGAGGAACATCAGAAAGATGACTGAAATTAGTGGTCATCACTGCTCGGGGCCTCTTTTGGCAAATCACAACATTCATAGTTTTATGATGATGGGAAGCCAAGTATATGAGAACAGCCTTAGCTCTTCTGTGATTGACGTATGGATATTTTCCCTTCGTCTGGTTAAACAGCTTGGAACTTCCTCCATGTGAATGTTAAATCATTCACACCATTCTTAGAAATACACAAAAGTAAGAGTCAGAGGGGCCCCTTTTGGGGAAACTGTGCAAAAGCCAACTAAGCCTAACATTTGGAATCAACTTTCAGGAAGATAACGCATCTCCTCACGGCTCAAACAGAGTACTACTTAAGTTAACAGTACTTGATGGTTTCACTCTGGCTGGAAAAAGTCACACATGCAGTGCTATGAAATCAGCGTGGGACTGGTTTCGAAAATAAAGTCTCCAGGACCTCCAGCCTCTTTCTACACGAGTCTCCATGGTGCAACAACTATGTTTATGGGACTGAAGGAAAAAATAGAGGGGAAGAGAGGTGTGAAGCACATGAAGAAATTGAGCAGGAACGGGGGGCGGGGGGATTTAGCTTACCACACAGAACAAAAGGGAAGGGGGCAGGTTGGAGATTGGGGCACTCAACATTCCAGCATTATTTAAGACGAGGTCCAACGAAATTCCAACAAATCTTTAAGAGTGGAGATTTTAGCCACAGAATGAGAGATTCTTCTTCACGGCTGCAAAGCAAATATACTAAGGGCAACAGGAAAATTTTGAGCAGGCACATTCTTCAGCAAACAAGGGCACAAAGACCAGTGATATTTGATATTTCCTTTTTTTACTTGTATACTGTCCAAATTGCATTCTAGGAATATGGCAAGAATTTTAAATGTGAAGCTCTTCACAACTGCCTTAAGCAAGTACTGCTTTCTAGACTGATTTTCCCCCCCGAAATAACTGACATAACCGCTGAGACGTCCAAGCTCACCACCACCACACGCGGCCATCACATCCTCCTCCACGGGGCTGCCTCAGCCACCACCTCCACCCTGAACCCTACAGCGAGACCCCCCCCCCCCGCCAACTTCCAGCAGAGGGCCAGGCACGCTGCCAGGCATTTTGCATACTTTATCTCAAATCTTTGGGAGTTATTTTTAATCCACATTTTCCAGCAAATTCCAACTTCTATTTCCCAAATGTTCACTATATGTTCACATGAATCAAGGCTCAGAGGCTCCAGCTCCGGCTCTTAAGTCTGCGCCTTGTTTAAGCAAGGCGACATTTTAAAAAATCACGCAACAATTTAAAAATAATGAACATTTTGAGGCTAAGTGAAAAGGCTTGCCTCCAACTAATTGGGAGAAAGGTATGAATGAGGCCCTCCCATTTTGACAAAAATGCCTAAGTAACAGACCCCTGGCATGTAAGAGTTTAATCTTAGACTTCGAGGGGAGAATTAGATAATGTACAAATTATACACAGGAACTTGCAAAAAAACTTTTAAACAGCATTAAGGGAAAAAAAAAAAAAAGGCTTCCCCAATCGAAACATATGTTTTTACACAAATCTGCATGCTCCAATTAATCTGAACTGCTGGTGTGCAGCCGGACCGCCTTCATCATCTAAGTACAATGTACAATTTGTGGTCTGATTTCTAGCAAGAAAAGTGCACCTAATTTTGGCTCTCCCCATACTTAAACCTATTTTAGAAAATTAGAATTTAACCATAGCTTTACACAGTCTTAAAAAAGAAGAACTGTATGCAGCTGCTGACAGGTCATTGATGTTGTAATACTCGGAGTACCCGAGGAGAGATTTTATAGTATTATCCCAATGAATGGCATAAAAGAGACTTGGATTTTAAAAATTCATCTCCACTTGTCAAACATTATTAGGAAAGGAGGGGGGAAAAAGTGGAGATTTCTTGGGATGATCTGACACAATGGCATGTTTTTCCGGTCCACCATGTCTGGCTGGCAGAACGCTTTTCTTCTCTGGTGTAATAAACTGTTTAGTACAATGCCATGTTTGGAACAAGGCAAGTTTTATTTTCTTTTTTAAGCTCTTGGCTCAAGAGAACAGTCTTATGGGAAATGGCTATTGTGTTTACTGTTATTTGATGATGAAATGTCATCTGACTAAAATACTTCTGTAATAAATTATTCCATTCAATAAAGCCATCAATAGTTTGGCTGGTTTAAAAATGCAATTTGCATTATAATGCTGGAGAAATCCCTGATGGAACTCTCCCGTATGTATTAGTTCAGACCAACACCCGCACAAGCGTGCTTGCTCTGTGCTCTCTTGCTCTTCCGACTCGAGTTGTTCGCGCCCTAAAAATATCATAAAAACTCAAAATCTCCAAGTGTCATTACCATTTCACAGCTTAGGACAGAATCATTTTGAAGAATACGGTGAATTATTGAGAGAGTGATGATTGGCTAGAAGTGAATGAGCGTATTAAAATGCAGTCTTCATCCATTTGTCTTGTAAAACGTAAATGGCTGCTACATCATCAGTTTTGCTGACATACGGAGCAAGCCCACCAACCCACCCACCCACTTGTGTGCACAGTCAAATCTCCATGTGGTTTTTGTCATACCTCTAACTTTTTACAGTGGTGTTTATCATTCTATGTATTTGGTCTATAGACTGGTGAGAATTACTTTTCTTGGGGAACATTTCACTGCCCATTAAAATAACTGGAGACACCCTCGAAAAGCCAGGGTTGGTAGTTATTTGCCTTGTAAGAGAAAACAAGCTATTTCTTCATTGCTCTGGTTATGATCCATAACTACTTCTGGGAGAGGAATCCCTATTGAAGGAAAACCATGTACACAGGCCAATTCTCTGCTAACACACACTTAAAGTAGTTTCCTCTAAGGAAAATGTGTTAAGGGAAAAAGAAGCCATTCTTCTAAGAAGGAATGTCTCCGGGACACCCTCTGGAACCCTGGATGGTGTTCAGCACGCTGCCCCCCTATGTAAGAGGCACAGCCTGGATTGGCCTGCCAACACCTCCAGGGAGCGCCTAACATCTCCGTGAAGACGGGGACTGGATCTTAGGTGTCCCTGTGTTCCTAGGCCCAAGCACAGGGCCCAGCAGTTTGGTGCCCGATAAATGTTCATGGATGAAGACACAAAGGAGTAACCCATTTGAGTAAAGACTGCTGAGCTTCTGATAATCTGCCTGACAGGTCAGTGTTCCCAGTCTCTTTGGGGCATCACGACTCTTGGCTGTGTATTCCAGCTGCTTTCGGGATTTGCAGAGGGCTGAAATGAGTATCTGTGCTAAGGCTCGCATTATTGGCTCCTTTTCAATCAAGCAAGAACATGTTCCCGTTGTTTGAAAAGCAATGGATTCAAAATGTAAACCGGGTACCTATGGTTTCTTTAGATGTGTAGGCCATGAACTACCAGTTTAGTCAGTAGATTAGAAAAAGTGCCAGAATAAACATCTGAAGTCCTGGACCTCAGGTCTGACCCTGCCTCTAACTGGCTGTGTGACACTGGGTAAGTCTCAGACTTTTTGGGTCCTTTTTTCTCATCTGTAAACAAGGCAGCTGTACTAGGTCTATAAAGTCCCTCTTGGGCCTGTTATTTCTTAATTCTGTTAAAATCTTAAAAAATAGTATTTAATTACAAGAGAGGGAGCATGAGCGCAAAGAGGGAGAAGCAGACTCCTTCACTGAGGCTCAATCGACATGGGGCTCGATCCCAGGACCCTGGGATCATGACCTGAGCCGAAGGCAGATGCTTAACCGACCGAGCCACCCAGTCTTCCCTATTGGTCTTAGTTCTGTAAGCAAAAATGAGTGCTAGAGTACACTTTCCAAACAAAAAACAAAAAGGAGTATAAAAAAAGTGTGTGTGGGGTGTCTGCCTACTCAAAAAGAAACTCAACTCCCAGTTGTTACACTTAAACCCAATGGAATACAGATACCATTTACTAGACTATTCCTTCCTATTCCCTTTTTAGATGTGAAGTACGTGAAAGTTTGACTTGTAATTATTTAGAAGTCTTTACTATCAAGCAAGACCTATAGATTTCTACTTAGTAGCATGGGTTTCATGGAGTCTGAGTTTTCTTAAACTGTACGTGAAATTTTACGGAAGTACAAAGTTCATAGTTTTGATATTTAATTCAGGATTTTAGGAGGCTCAGCCTAAATCCTAGTCTAATGCCATTAACTACCTACCCTGGATTCCTAGCTCAGACACTTACTGGTTCGGAGCTTGAGCATGCCTCCGTTCTCTTTTGAATCAAACAAAAATCGCATCTACTCTAAGGATGATTATAAAGATTAATAGGAGGTTATACATAGAATTTATGTATATAAAAATCACTGTTCCGGAATCCATATCATAACAAGTACTTAGTGAGCTGCAAATACATTTTGCTTTTTACTTTAGCAAATGGGGTTAATTATAATTCTAAATCTTCAAGGTTGTTCACTATTTTTTTTTTTTAAAGATTTTATTTATTTATGTGACAGAGAGACAGCCAGCGAGAGAGGGAACACAGCAGGGGGAGTGGGAGAGGAAGAAGCAGGCTCATCGCGGAGGAGCCCGATGTGGGACTCGATCCCAGTACGCCGGGATCACGCCCTGAGCCGAAGGCAGACGCTTTAACGACTGCGCTACCCAGGCGCCCCAAGGTTGTTCGCTATTGATAATCAAACCAACTTACAGGGTGTGGGGAAAATTCCTTTTCAAAGACTTTACTTATTTCAGAGAGAAAGAGCGCACACATGGGAGCAGGGGGAGGGGCAGAGGGAGAGAGAGGGAGAATCTCGAGCAGACTCCACGCTGAGCACGGAGCCCAATGCAGAGCTCAGTCTCACGACCCTGAGATCATGACTTGAGCGGAAATGAAGAGTGGATGCTTAATCACCTGATGAGCCCCCCCAGATGCTGAGAAGGAGGATTCTTTTTCAAAAGCTACAGAGAGAAGTTAGGGGTGGAAGTGGGTCTAAATGTGGGCACTTGTAAAGGAATCCACCTGTTTAATCCTGTTTGATAGGATTCTAAGTACAGTAATTAATTTCATTATACCATAGGTGATTGTAGCCATTAGCTGAACCAACAGTTTAAAACAATGTAACCTGCCTTATAGTTCTGGTTTACATAGGTCGCTCTTCAACTAGGTTTCCCAACTCATCTTAAGGGGCTAATGGGATTTTTCTGATCCAAGCTTTTGTTGGCATGAACTCACTGAGGTGTAAGGGGGCTAGAGGAGACTGTTTCTGAAATCCCTTCTAGTTCTAAGACTCTAGGATTCTCTTCTTCTGAATGGGAGGAAACTCTTTAAATGACACTGAAATCTCAGGTCTCAAATTGGCACACAGTGCTCCCTCTCTTAACTCACTACATGATGAAGCGCTTTAATATATAGGAAATCAAGACTCACTCTCCATTTGTAATCACTCTTAGCACAAATGACTGAGAGTTCTGGATCAAAGACAAAACTTGTTTACACTTCGAGAGGGGAGTAAGGAATGCTGCTGATACTCGGTACAGTATGACCAAAACATAAATGAGACCAGCTACCATATGCCGCTCAGGAAAGCAGTCTGTTTCACTGGACCACCTTCAGATGATGATAGTTACACTATCTGAAACCAACTTAGTTTGGTGATTTCTTATATAGCGCCCTTCCCCTCCCAAATTCTTTGGTAAAGAGACTGGAATTTTGCAGTCTGTTGGACCTGAGGACCAAGGTCTAATAAGGTGGGCAGCTAGTAAGTGCAGATGCTAAAGATTTGAACTCAGGGCCAACAAACTCCAGAATTACTGGTTCTTTGCATTATACCAGTGGTTCCAAAAATGTCAGTGGAGAATACCAGATAGTTGTATCAGAAGTGACTGGGGGGGGGGGCAGATAAAATGCATCTTTTTAGTTCTTAGACCCAGATGGTCTAATTTAGTAGGTCTAGGGGAGGTTCTAGGATATTTTTTTTAAAATTTGTCTATAATCTTTAAAAATAGATTTCCCCTGCAGAGTGCACGTGTGCACAAGTTGGGGGGGGGAGGGCCAGAGGGAGCAAATCTCAAACTCCGCATAGTGTGGAGCTGTCTCATGGCCCATGAGATCATGACCTGAGCTGAAACCAGGAGTTGGGTGTTCAACCAACCGAGCCACGCAGGTGCCCCAGGGATCTGTGTTTTAAACAAGTATCTCCATGAATTCTGATGCGTAGCCAGGTTTGGGAACCAGTGTTCCTGCTTTGGGCCACAGTCTCTGGGAAAGGCTTTCTGTAGGGAGTGGGATTTTAACACTGAACAAACAATGTGAACTTTAGTATAGAGTGGGTTGTGAGATGGCCTTTAATGAAGGGATCTGGCTTGTTTGTAAGAGTAAGACAATGGTCCCAGCTAGTGCAGGTCTGTGGAGGAGGAGAAAGGCCGGGGATGCGTCTAAAACTCAGAGGGCATGCAGGTTCAACCTGTGGGACTCTAGTGGATCGGTAGGCCTCTGCTGAGAGGGATTCGGATGCAGAGAGTGGTGGCATACAGCCACACGGCAAACATGCCAAATCCAGAACTTTATTTTAAAATGACAACATATGGTGTATTTTATAGTCCATCAAGATTGGCTTTGTTTAAATTGAATAGAAGATAAAAATAAGATGAATAGTAAAATTTAATTATCTCCTCCAAATTTTACTTGGCCCCTACAACTGTCTTTAATTATAGCTTCATGACTTTACCTGAATTCCTCAAGTGCAAATTCTTTCTTTTAAAATGCATTTTCATCATATCTTCAGTGCAATGCAGAAAAGGAAGCTTAAATATTTATTTCGGCATTTTATATTTTTATTGGTTTTGTAAACCACTGAAATTGTAGAGTGTAGAGTTGATTCCATATGCAGTAAAATCAGCTGGAGGATAGACTACAGCATACACCGCTTACAAAGTGAATCACTATAGCTAAAAAGATAACTTCTGCCCCTCCCACCCCTAAAACCTGCCAACATTCAAACAACAAGATCGCATGCTAGAAGGAGGTGTACTATGTTCCAGGATAAATATATACAAATTAAGCTGGAAAACCTCGAGGTGTTCTTAATTCTCAGAAACGTTTCACAATCAAGTCTCAGACACCGTTTCTCTGGGATAAGCACTAGGACAGGAAGAAAATGATTGCAGAGGATATGAAGGTGGAAAGGAGGCTTATTCAAGTATTTTTAAGGGCAAAACAGAAGGAAAAGTGGGTACGCTGGGGATGAAAAGGAAAACAACCACAAAAAGGAGTTTCAGACTCAATGAAACATTCTTAAGGACACAAAGCCTCTACTTTGTTACTTTTTCAAGCTGCTCCCAAGCTGGCCCCAGGTGACTCTCACTCCTATGTCCCCGAGTCAGACACCTGTGGGAGTCTGTGGCTTCAGAACTTCCTAACAGGACTGGGTATGAGGCTAGGGAACGCGGACTGTGAAGAAGCCAACAACCAGAACAAGTACATGAAAGAGCGGTAGGGGTCTTACAATCCGTCCCGGCTCAGCCTGCGGTCACTGGGCACCTGGTGTTCAGGGTTATGCTCCCCGGCATGCAGAACACGGCATTCTCTCCACAAGGGGCTGAAACACTCTAAAATCAAGCCAGCGAAGACCCGGAAGGAATGTCAGGAGGCCTTCCCAGTACAATCAGTTCTATCACCAAGCCATACCTTTTCTATCACCTTAGGGGAAAAAAAAAACGAAACAAAAAACTTAGACCTAATGTCTGGAACAGAGCCTGGTGAACACCAGGTGCTCAATAAATGTTTTCTGAATGTTGATTAGAGGTCTGAATTAGTTTATGGTCTTGGTACTTAGAAGCTGGCGGTCCTTAAATATAGAATATTGAATATTAGGTTTCTGGAAAAAAAAAACAGGGTGGAAAGAGGTAATGAACTATTATTTTCAGATCTTAAAAAAAATATCAGCAGTAGCTCAAGAAGGGTTGTCCAACAAGCAGTGAGCAAAAGTGAAAGTTTCATTGGTTGTGAAGGTACAGGGCATTATTTAAAAACAGAATTAAGCACATAGGTTTCCCCTATCACTAGTTTTAAAAAATTATGAAGATATTTGTGTTCACACTTAGGGTTCAGTAGATGTTACTGATTGACCTATCAAATATTCAGTAAATTAAACACCATGAAAATGTGCCTGTCAACAAGATGATGATCTGATTTTTTTTTCTGGTAAATATCAAATTCAGAATAACCTTTAAAATGATAGAACCTCAAGATCAGAAGTTTGGCATCAAAACTGAGGTAGGATAATAGCAAAGCATGAAGCAGTTCTGAAACTAAGTTTATAAATGTAATAGGAAATTTAAAACTTATCTCCAAATGAAAGTGAGTTGGCAAAACCACCTCATGTTTTAGAAAAGGTTCAAAATGGCTCTAAGGGGGCGCCTGGGTGGCTCAGTGGGTAAGCGTCTGCCTTCAGCTCAGGGCGTGATCCCGGCGTTCTGGGATCGAGCCCCACATCAGGCTCCTCTGCTATGAGCCTGCTTCTTCCTCTCCCACTCCCCCTGCTTGTGTTCTCTCTCTCGCTGGCTGTCTGTCAAATAAATAAAATCTTAAAAAAAACAAAACAAAAAAGGTGTGTTTATTTATTCGACAGAGATAGAGACAGCCAGCGAGAGAGGGAACACAAGCAGGGGGAGTGGGAGAGGAAGAAGCAGGCTCATAGCGGAAGAGCCTGATGTGGGGCTCGATCCCATAACGCCGGGATCACGCCCTGAGCCGAAGGCAGACGCTTAACCGCTGTGCCACCCAGGCGCCCCTAAGATTTATATTTTAGATTAAGAGCTACACTACATTGGGGTGATCAGCAACCACTTTAAAATAATTAAGATTTCATTTTATCTTTCATTTGAGGAAAGAATATTCCTCCTCAGGGCTCTTTGCCAGTTTTCCCCACTTTGAACCTGCATTCTGGGCTGGGATTTATAGATGTCACATGAAACGAGTTTATTTAAATGAACAAGCATACTGCAGAAACAAAAAAGGATTGGTTTTCCTGTCATTAAACACTAATTTTTATCTTGAAGGCCACAGCACGTGGTTATATATAACCTTGTACTGACAGAGGACAAGGACACGGATACAGAATTTAGAACGTTCCAGGAGGATGGGGACTTTACACCCCCTACTTCACCCAACCCCCCGTGCCTAGAGTAAAGGAGACACTCCATGAGGACCTAGTGAATAAATGAAGAGCTGGAGACCCTTCTAGTGAATCCAGACCATTCCTCATGCCTCAGTCCCACCACTGCTGTGCCAGGATGCTACTCGACAGAGGCAAGGGTGCACTGGAGGTCCCTGGCAGAGCCTAGATCTGTCCCAGCAGAGAGGCATCAAAGGCTCCTCAGGATAAAGCGAGTCAACAGAACTGGGAAGGGGGAAAAAACCCAAACCTATTCCACAACTATTATTTAATCTGCCTCACTAGAAGTTTAGTGGGAATTTCATGGAGAATTGAACAACACATTTTGAAGAAATGAAAGGTTTCAAAGTAATATTTAAGCCAAATACTTAGGGGAGTTAAAAGAAATCAAAATTCCTGAAAGTATTTTCTCTCTCCTTCCACATACGGATTTTCAGGCTATGGAGCCATCTATTAATTGACAAAATAGTGCTCATCTACTGAACTAAGTGAGAAAATAAGAGGAAACCAGAAGAAAATATGAAACTCAAAAAATGAAAGGGATGGAAAATTGGAGCTTCCCATAAGTGTCAAAATATCCTACTTGTAAATTTGGAAAACAGATCCGGTACTTCCCAGGGTACATCTTACATGCTGTTGCTGTTTAAACCTGGTATAGATGAAATGAGGAAAAGGTGCATGTTACACTTCATTGCTGTTGGACTAAGACTCTGGCAGAAAAACCCGCACCTTGTTTGAAAATAAAGATACATCAAAACTCTCGAGTTGAAAGGTTAAGTGTACTCTCTGTGTAGTTGATAAATGGAGGCCTAATTTAATCAGGGCCGTCCTAGGCACAGCTGCCCTGACCCAGGCTTCTGGCTTCCATGCGGGTAAGATCTAACCAAGATGTAGGCTCTAGGCCTTTGACCTACTCGGGACCTTGTCCGAGCCAGCCCAGAGTTCTGGTTAACAGCCGGGGAACCAGAAGTTCAAATCAGGAACATGTGCCGTCCGCTAATCTAACACATGGCTCTAAAATTAAAACGCAACATGATCGAGTGCTTCAGGATATTTTAACAACTAGGAGAGAGATTACAGCTAGATAAAACCGGGCTTTCGGGGGTCACTCTTGCTCCTTCATGTTTCTCCCCGTTTCTTTGGGCTAGACAAATTTAATTTTATTGTGTTTCTTAAGAATTTGCTAGAAAAACACAAGTTTGGCAAGTTGTTTCATGGTTGATTGATCTGGGGGAAATGGGGATGTTGTAAGGTTTCTCTGCGACATGTGTCACGTATTAGATAGTTAGCTTTTTCTATTTCCAACGGAGCCAAACCAAATTAATTAGAAAGAGGTTTGAATTACAAGCTAAATACAATGAAAAGTAATAAAAACAGAAAATGACATTTAGGTCATCAATAATATTCCTGAGGTAATTCGGCATTGATTTTTCTTGCTTTCTATGATAAAGAGCTTTACAGGTTGTCAAACTAACAGTTTAACCCCCAGTTGTTGCAGTGGTAACAACTGCAGGCGTCAAGAGCACAAATTTAATAATGGGGCAGATTTATTTTCTTTTTGGTTCACACTTTGTTTCTTCTGGAAATCAGTACTAGAAGATGGCCTGACTTACCCTGCACCTGAGGAAGTCTACAAATCACACAGTTCGGGAAAGATCCAATCTAACAACAAAATTAAAATCAAAGTAGATAACAGATTCAGGAGAAATGGAAACACTACTCCTAATAGTATATTTTTTTTTAAGGGAAAAAAATAGAATGACAATCTCCGCAAGGAAGTCTTCCTACTCTTCAAACTTTTGCTAAGTGAGAAGTTAAATTCCTGGTTCAGTTTTACAAGTCTTTGCTTGACCTCAGTCCATGAAGACCAGTATTTTGAATTACTTTTAAAATTTTAGTACAGGAAAACAGTCATGGTGCAAAGACTTGCCCTCCAAAATAGCTAAACTTTTCAACTGGGAAGACACAAAAACACGAAGGTATAGGTTTTATTTTTACGGATTCCAGTTAACCCTTGGAAAGTATTTGAGGAAGACTGGTGACTCTCACCTAGTTTTTTCTTAAGGGGTTCAGGGAGAGGGAGACGGAGACACAATCTCAAGCTGACTCCCTGCTCAGCGGGAGCTCGAGGTGGCACTCAATCCTATGACCCTGAGAGATCATGACCTGAGCCGAAATCAAGAGTCGGCGGCTTAACTTACTGAGCCACCCAGGCACAACTCAATCTTTAGAACAGGATCTTCAACAAAAAATGACTATGGGGTGGAGGGGAAGAGGCAAGAAACAGACAATGATAGAGAACAGGGTTGATGGAGAGGCGGGCCAGGGATGGGCTAGACACGTAATGGGTATTAAGGGGGGCACTTGTGATGAGCAGCGGGTGTTGTATGGAAGTGATGAACCACTGAGTTCTACGCCTGAAGCTAATGGACTACTGTATGTTAGCTAGATGGAATTTAAGTAAAAACTAGGGAAAAATAAAGACTTATCTTCAAATGACGGACTTCTTGGAACATATCCTTTTGTAATTTGGGTATAATTAAACAGAGGTCAAGGTAGGATTTTACCAGGATTCAGGTAGAAGACTGGAAAAGACCACCCTCTGAGTGAAAGAGAAATCAACACACAGCAGACTCCAGTAGTCCTTCAACACACTTATCAAGGCCTCACGGTGCCAGGCTCCATGCCAGGCACAGGGGTGCAACAGCGGGCAAGATGGAGTTGGTTCCTGCTGAGATAAAGGTCATCCTGTCGGCATAACTCAACCCAGAGACAACTGGAAAATGGACTGCCCCTGAAGGTAAGCTATTGCCCTGGAGCAGGGCAGACCCCCTGAGAGGCAAAACCGGAATAACGTGGAAAAAAACCCCCAAAAAACTATAGGTCCAGTCTTTTCCCTGAAACCCTTGAGCCTACTGTCCTGAGAAGTTTATCAGAATTAGAGATTTATAAGCTTCTTACATTTGATACCAATCATGGAGAACAAAGCAGTACTCTGTAATTAAACATTAGTATTTGAGGGGAAACCTAGGACTTTTCAAAGCGAAAGGTCTCTAAATAGCCTTTTAAAAGTGCAGATCAGGTTTTATTGCCGAATGCTGTGGTGCTTAAGAAAATTAGTTTTGAGAACTCTTAGGATTCACCTTTAGGCCTCCAGGACTGTAGATAAGGGATCGCAGGGTCTATGTGCAAATGTGTGTGCAAATGTGTGAGCGACAGGGTCACCGTTAACCTAGAATCTAGGAAGAGAGCCTAAGAGGGTCTCCAATTCTGTCCTGGAGATAAAATACTTCTGGTCTGGGGAGACTAGGCAGCTGGTCAGCCTCTCCCTAGAGCACCGGCTCCCCCACCACTAGACACTGAAATGAACTGGGAAGCTTTACAAACCCTTGCCCTGGCCACACCCCAGACCACACAAATCAAGTCTCCGGGGATGGCACCGCCTATCAGTATTATATGTATGAATGCAGGGATATCTTACTTTTTCAACTGGGGCATCAGTGATATACACTAAGGAATATAGAAAACAAAAATCTCAAGTAACCACCACCCAGAACAAGGTATCACATACCCCGGGTTTCCTTCATCTGTCCCTACCCCACGTCCTCCCCAGAAGCAACTACTCTTGTGACTTCTCATCACCGAGGATGGGTCTCAGCCAGTGTTTTGGAATTCGGTTCTCGGACGGGGCTGCTCATTGGCAGCACCTGGAGGGTTTTAACCAGCACTGGCACGGGGGCTCCACCCCAGAGACGCTGGTTTGCAATCCAGGCAGCGGCATTTTTATAGCTACTAGATAATTCCACCGTGCAGCAGCTGGAAAACCACGGCTTTAGGAACAGAAAACAAAACAAAAGCCAAACAAACCAGGAAGAGGTTACCTTTTGCAGGGAGTTAAGACAGTTTCTACTTTCTCCTCACCCTCCCTCCCCCTACCTCTTACTCTTCCTCCTTCTCATTCCCCGTTTTGCTTTCTTCTCTTTTCCTTTCATCTGATCAAGCCACAACTTTTTTTTAAAGATTTTATTTATTTATTCGACAGAGATAGAGACAGCCAGCGAGAGAGGGAACACAAGCAGGGGGAGTGGGAGAGGAAGAAGCAGGCTCACAGCAGAGGAGCCTGATGTGGGGCTCGATCCCATAACGCCGGGATCACGCCCTGAGCCGAAGGCAGACGCTTAACCGCTGTGCCACCCAGGCGCCCCTCAAGCCACAATTTCTACTACACATACTAGGAAGTTTTCTTTCATCCAGTTCCCTATTTTTTCCCTTTTCCAGAAAAAGATTTTTGAGAGAGCGAGAGAGAGAGAGAGAGAGAGAGAAAGGGAGAGGGAGAGAGCGCGCGCACGCGAGCGCACACACCGTGGGGGTTCAGAGGCCGGGGGTACACAGGGAGAAGGAAAGCAGCTCAAGCAGACTCTACCCTAGCACGAGCTGACCTGGGGCTCATTCCCAGGACCCAGAGATCACCCCCGGAGCCCAAACCTAGTCGGACGCTCAACCGACGGTGCCACTGGAGTGCCCCTCTCTTGTTTTCCTTTCTCAGAAAGGAATTTTTTTAGAAAGCATATAAAGAGGAAAAGAGAGAAACAGGAAATTAAAGCAAGCTTGGCGGGGAAGAGATGCAGGGCTTTACAGAGAAGAGAGAGAAGGGAAAGACAAGAAAATGTCTCTCCTGACAGGGTTTACTTCACCCTGTACGTTCACCGTGACCCAAAAGGACAGAAAGCGTCTTTAAAAATTACGGCTGGGCACCCTGCTACATCAAGTGACCGTAACCTGTTTACCCCCCGAGTTCCCTAAACCTCAGAGAACAACTTCCCCAGAGTTCTGTTGTTCTGGACGACAGCAAAGCGTCTCGGCGGAGAGGCTGGTTCTTAAATAGACTGCTTGGCCCCTCCATCCAATCACAGGAGATCTTGGGAAGGTACTTAACCTTTTCCAGCTTGTTTCTTCATCAGGAAAATCTAGATACAATAGTATCTACCTGTGAGGGTTACATTTTATGGCTCGACCTGGCTAGGCGTGGGTGCCCAGTGACTTCCATCAAGCAATCAACTCAGGTGTTGCTTTGAAGGTATTTTGTAGACGCAATGAACCTCTACAATCAGGCGACTTTTAGTAAAGAAATCACCCTCTTTAAAGGGGTTGGGACTCATCCAGTCACTTGGAGGCCTGAAGAACAAAAACTGAGGTTTTCCAGAAAAGAAAGAATTCTGGCTCAGGACTACAGCCCGGAAATCCTTCCTGCTCTCCAGATTTCAGATTCAGGGCTGCAATTTATCAAGTCCTGCCTGTTTCCAGCCCACCGTCCTACACTAGGAGTTTCAGAGCTGCCAGTCCCTGAAATCACGTTAAGTCAGTCCCTTAATCTCTTTTTCTATGTACACCTATATCTTATTGGTTTTGTTTCTTTGGTGAACCCTGATACACATATTTCTGAGATAATACATAAATACAAGTAGTGTGCTCAATGTGTACTCAAGCCAGCTATTATTTTTAGGGTAGTGTGGGGCTTATGAAGGCTTATCTCTTCTGCCATCACCAGAAGGCTCACAGATGATCCTTAACTATACACTTTGGATGTAATCTCCATCTCTCCTCCAACCTTTGTAAACTTTCTTCATACTAGATGTCAAGCCAGTTCTCTCTAATTCACTTTACCACAGACGTGGGGCATCACTAGGGCTGACACAGCAACTGGGCAGTTAGAAGTGTGTAGCAGGATTTGGGAAACTCCTTTATTCCAGACTCTGGGTCTCATCCCCTTGGTTGCCACAGACACCTCTACTCTTTTTCCCCTCTTCTCTTTGCTTTTTGACCCCTACGCTGGCTCATAGTCTGGGTTCTGCTTGATCTCTTTTCTCTAGGGCTTGGCCATTTCCATCCTGGGAGTTAACAAGATGGTGGCTCTAGTTCACCCATCACTCTAAGCACTCCCTGAGGTTGCTGACACAGATTTTCTTGTAGCCACTTAGAGCAAGCCCATTTGCCACACAAGCAGGGGTAACTGGAAAGAAGCAGCTTCATTCACTTCTGACTGGCCTTTCCAAATAAAACGTCTCCTCCGTTTAGTTCCTAGAAGGGCTGACCAGAGGCAAGAGACTGGAGGGGGCCAGCTACAGGCCCTACACAGGGACTCTAGCAGCTAGAGTCTACCTCAAATTTTTCCCCAAATAGTTTGGAACGGAAGTCTGCCTGATGGAACGCCTTGTCTGTGCACCGTGTTGGTATTGGTTTATTTAGTCGAATTCCCTTATTTATCAAATGAAGACAGTGAGGCCCAGAAAAGAGGTCTGGTTAAGACAGCATCTAAATGTAGAGTCCAGTGCTTTCTTCCGCCATACCACGTGGCCATCCACCACTGAGGTGCTGACCAGGTGGAGTAACAGGACTTCGCAGTCACCTCCTTTACCACAAAACTACTAACAATCACACAAGCCAACACTCTGTAGCTTCCTCTGGCCATCCATTAAAATCCATACTCCCCTGGATGTGGGCTCATGGGGGATGCAAGGCAGCCAAGGCAGGTAATGGGAGCTGGCTCAGAGGCTAGGACTGGCTGTGAACATTAGATGTAAGGGGTTAAAAACGCCCGTCTCCTCCGTAGGTGGTTCCTATGAAGAAACTTGAGTGATGATTACAATTTCTCAGGCCTTCCAAATTCCTAATAATGATTACTTAAAATGAAGTCAGTCCTGGGTTCGAGGTACCGGAGAAGCACCCATTTGACCAGCCCCCTCTTCCAGATCATTCCCCAGTGTTTCCCTTACTGTGCAGCAATACGCTTGAATCTCAGCTCCACTCTCCATGACTCACAGAAGGCTAATACCTCATAACAAAGGGCACATGGAAATGATATTTCAGGAGATGTCAAAGTCCTCATTGCGTACTAGAAGATGGCCTGACTTACCCTGCACCTGAGGAAGTCTACAAAATCACACAGTTCGGGAAAGATCCAATCTAACAACAAATTAAAATCAAAGTAGATAACAGATTCAGGAGAAATGGAAACACTACTCCTAATAGTATATTTTTTTAAGGGAAAAAAATAGGAGGCAATCTCATAAGGAAGTCTTCTACTCTTCAAACTTTTGCTAAGTGAGAAGTTAAATTCTGGTTCAGTTTTACAAGTCTTTGCTTGACCTCAGTCCCATGAAGACCAGTATTTTGAATTACTTTTAAAATTTTAGTACAGGAAAACAGTCATGGTCACAAAGACTTGCCCTCCAAAATAGCTAAACTTTTCAACTGGGAAGACACAAAAACACGAAGGTATAGGTTTTATTTTTGCAGTTCCAGTTAACCCTTGGAAAGTATTTGAGGACTGGTGACTCTCACCTAGTTTTTCTTAAGGGTTCAGGGAGGGAGACGGAGACACAATCTCAAGCTGACTCCCTGCTCAGCGGGAGCTCGAGTGTCACTCAATCCTATGACCCTGAGAGATCATGACCTGAGCCGAAATCAAGAGTCGGCGAAGCCCAACTTACTGAGCCACCCAGGCACAACTCAATCTTTAGAACAGGATCTTCAACAAAAATGACTATGGGGTGGAGGGGAAGAGGCAGAAACAGACAATGATAGAGAACAGGGTTGATGGAGGCGGGCCAGGGATGGGCTAGACACGTAATGGGTATTAAGGGGCACTTGTGATGAGCAGCGGGTGTTGTAATGGAAGTGATGAACCACTGAGTTCTACGCCTGAAGCTAATGGACTACTGTATGTTAGCTAGATGGAATTTAAGTAAGAAGAAACTAGGGAAAAGACTTATCTTCAAATGACGGACTTCTTGGAACATATCCTTTTGTAATTTGGGTATAATTAAACAGAGGTCAAGGTAGGATTTTACCAGGATTCAGGTAAGAAGACTGGAAAGACCACCCTCTGAGTGAAAGAGAAATCAACACACAGCAGACTCCAGTAGTCCTTCAACACACTTATCAAGGCCTCACGGTGCCAGGCTCCATGCCAGGCACAGGGGTGCAACAGCGGGCAAGATGGGGTTGGTTCCTGCTGAGATAAGGTCATCCTGTCGGCATAACTCAACCCAGAGACAACTGGAAAATGGACACCCTGAAAGGTAAGCTATTGCCCTGGAGCAGGGGCAGACCCCTGAGAGAGCAAAACCGGAATAACGTGGAAAAAAACCCCAAAAAACTATAGGTCCAGTCTTTTCCCTGAAACCCTTGAGCCTACATCCTGAGAAGTTTATCAGAATTAAGGAGATTTATAAGCTTCTTACATTTGATACCAATCATGGAAATTAAAGCAGTACTCTGTAATTAAACATTAGTATTTGAGGAAACCTAGGACTTTTCAAGCGAAAGGTCTCTAAATAGCCTTTTAAAAGTGCAGATCAGGTTTTATTGCCGAATGCTGTGGTGCTTAAGAAAATTAGTTTTGAGAACTCTTAGGATTCACCTTTAGGCCTCCAAGGACTGTAGATAAGGGATCATAGGGTCTATGTGCAAATATGTGTGCAAATGTGTGAGCGACAGGGTCACCGTTAACTAAGTCTAGGAAGAGAGCCTAAGAGGTCTCAATTCTGTCCCTGGAGATAAAATACTTCTGGTCTGGGGAGACTAGGCAGCTGGTCAGCCTCTCCCTAGAGCACAGCTCCCCCACCACTAGACACTGAAATGAACTGGGAAGCTTTACAAACCCTTGCCCTGGCCACACCCAGACCACAAATCAAGTCTCCGGGGATGGCACCGCCTATCAGTATTATATGTATATGAATGCAGGGATATCTTGCTTTTCAACTGGGGCATCAGTGATATACACTAAGGAATATAGAAAACAAAAATCTCAAAAGTAACCACCACCCAGAACAAAGGTATCACATACCCGGGTTTCCTTCATCATCCCTACCCACGTCCTCCCAGAAGCAACTACTCTTGTGACTTCTCATCACCGAGATGGAGTCTCAGCCAGTGTTTTGGGAATTGGTTCTCGGACGGGGCTGCTCATTAGCAGCACCTGGAGGGACACAACCAGCGCACTGGCCACGGGGCTCCACCCCAGAGACGCTGGTTTGCAATCCAGGCAAAGCGGCATTTTTATAGCTACTAGATAATTCCACCGTGCAGCAGCTGGAAAACCCGCGACTTTTTAGGAACAGAAAAACAAAACAAAAGCCAAACAAACCAGGAAGAGATTACCTTGCAGGGAGTTAAGACAGTTTCTACTTTCTCCTCACCCTCCCCCTACCTCTTACTCTTCCTCCTTCTCATTCCCGTTTTGCTTTCTTCTCTTTTCCTTTCATCTGATCAAGCCACAACTTTTTTAAAAGATTTTATTTATTTATTCGACAGAGATAAGGAGACAGCCAGCGAGGGGAACACAAGCAGGGAGTGGGAGAGGAAGAAGCAGGCTCACAGCAGAGGAGCCTGATGTGGGGCTCGATCCCATAACGCCGGGATCACGCCTGAGCCGAGGCGCGGGCGGCTTAACCGCTGTGCCATAGCGCCCCTCAAACCACAATTTCTACTACACATACTAGGAAGTTTTCTTTCATCCAGTTCCCTATTTTCCTTTTCAGAAAAGATTTTTGAGAGAGCGAGGAGAGAGAGAGAGAGAGAGAGAGAGAGAGAAAGGGAGAGGGAGAGAGCGCCGCATACTTGTGACGCCACACCGTGGGGGTTCAGAGGCCGGGGTACACAGGGAGAAGGAAAGCAGCTCAAGCGGGCTCTACCCTAGCACGAGCTGACCTGGGGCTCATTCCAGGACCCAGAGATCACCCGGGCCCAAACCTGAGTCGGACGCTCAACCCGGCGGTGCCACTGGAGTGCGCCCCTCTCTTGTTTTCCTTTCTCAGAAAGATTTTTAGAAAGCATATAAAGAGGAAAAGAGAGAGAAACAGGAAATTAAAGCAAGCTTGGCGGGAAAGAGATGCAGGGCTTTACAGAGAAGAGAGAAGGGGAAAGACAAGAAAATGTCTCTCCTGACAGGGTTTACTTCACCCTGCCTGTTCACCGTGACCCAAAAAGGACAAGCGTCTTTAAAATTACGGCTGAGCACCCTGCTACATCAAGTGACCGTAACCTGTTTACCCCCGAGTTCCCTAAACCTCGAAGGGAACAACTTCCCCAGAGTTCTGTTGTTCTGGACGACAACTTAAGCGTCTCGGCGGAGAGGCTGGTTACTTAAATAGACTGCTTGGCCTCCATCCAATCACAGGAGATCTTGGGAAGGTACTTAACCTTTTCAGCTTGTTTCTTCATCAGGAAAATCTAGATACAATAGTATCTACCTGTGAGGGTTACATTTTATGGCTCGACCTGGCTAGGCGTGGGTGCCAGTGACTTCCATCAAGCAATCAACTCCAGGTGTTGCTTTGAAGGTATTTTGTAGACGCAATGAACCTCTACAATCAAGGCGACTTTTAGTAAAGAAATCACCCTCTTTAAAGGGGTTAAGGACTCATCCAGTCACTTGGAGGCCTGAAGAACAAAAACTGAGGTTTTTCCAGAAGAAAGAATTCTGGCTCAGGACTACAGCCGAGGAAATCCCTTCCTGCTCTCCAGTTCTGAAGATTCAGGGCTGCAATTTATCAGGGCCCTGCCTGTTTCCAGCCCACCGTCCTACACTAGGAGTTTCAAGAGCTGCCAGTCCCTGAAATCACGTTAAGTCAGTCCCTTAATCTCTTTTCTATGTACCTATATCTTATTGGTTTTGTTTCTTTGGTGAACCCTGATACACACATATTTCTGAGAGATAATACATAAATACAAAAGTAGTGTGCTCAATGGTATTACTCAAGCCAGCTATTATTTTTAGGGTAGTGTGGGGCTTGAGGAGGCTTATCTCTTCTGCCATCACCAAGAAAGGCTCACAGATGATCCTTAACTATACACTTTGGATGTAATCTCCATCTCTCCTCCAACCTTTGTAAACTTTCTTCATACTAGATGTCAAGCCAGTTCTCTAATTCACTTTACCACAGACGTGGGGCATCACTAGGGCTGACACAGCAACTGGGCAGTTAGAAGTGTGTAGCAGGATTTGGGAAACTCCTTTATTCCAGACTCTGGGTCTCATCCCCTTGAGTTACTTTGAACCCACCTCTACTCTTTTTCCCCTCTTCTCTTTGCTTTTTTGACCCCTACGCTGGCTCATAGTC
>NW_024426119.1:3806004-3829647 GCF_017311325.1 Ursus maritimus | reverse complement strand
TGGGTTCTGCTTGATCTCTTTTCTCTAGGGCTTGGCCATTTCCATCCTGGGAGTTAACAAGATGGTGGCTCTAGTTCACCCATCACTCTAAGCACTCCCTGAGGTTGCTGACACAGATTTTCTTGTAGCCACTTAGAGCAAGCCCATTTGCCACACAAGCAGGGGTAACTGGAAAGAAGCAGCTTCATTCACTTCTGACTGGCCTTTCCAAATAAAACGTCTCCTCCGTTTAGTTCCTAGAAGGGCTGACCAGAGGCAAGAGACTGGAGGGGGCCAGCTACAGGCCCTACACAGGGACTCTAGCAGCTAGAGTCTACCTCAAATTTTTCCCCAAATAGTTTGGAACGGAAGTCTGCCTGATGGAACGCCTTGTCTGTGCACCGTGTTGGTATTGGTTTATTTAGTCGAATTCCCTTATTTATCAAATGAAGACAGTGAGGCCCAGAAAAGAGGTCTGGTTAAGACAGCATCTAAATGTAGAGTCCAGTGCTTTCTTCCGCCATACCACGTGGCCATCCACCACTGAGGTGCTGACCAGGTGGAGTAACAGGACTTCGCAGTCACCTCCTTTACCACAAAACTACTAACAATCATGGAAATGATATTTCAGGAGATGTCAAAGTCCTCATTGCTGAATTTAATGAAAGTGAAGTTCTGAAGGGTGAAGGTCAATTACTGCGTGAAACTTTCCAGGTGGCTTTGCTTTAGTGATCTGAACAGGTGGGAGCACGAAGACCACCTGCTTCTCTGTTTGCACAGTGACTAATACATTTATAAACACTTAATAAACATTTAACTGCGGCAACTCTCTTAAAATAGTTCTTTCACAACTAGAATTCAACAGATCTGAAATTACTGGGTGACTCTGGAAGGCTACTTCCTTAAAAGGGGATGGGCTGCAAATTCTGGTGATGCTTGGAGCCAATCCTTTCCCAACAGGCCAGAATTGCTGATTGTCATTATGCTCAGGTCTGACTCACAAAACCCAATACTACATACATTACACAGGGAACACAGAGCAGACTATGGCAATTTTATTCCAAACAAATTGCTGAGTTGTAACACATTTGGAGGGGACCTTTTCCAAGATTCAGAGTGAGCTCTGAGAATTAAAAATAAAGATCCATTTTCTGGTGTTGGGAAAACTGAATATCCATATGCAAAAGAAAGAAATTAGACACTTATCTTACACCATATACAAAAATCAACTCAAAATGGATTGTAGACTTAAAATGTAAGACCTGAAACTGTAAAACTCCTACAAGAAAACATAGGGGGAAAGCTTCTTGACATTGGCCTGGGCAATGATTTCTTGGCTAGGACACCGAAAGCGCAGGCAACAAAAGCGAAAATAGACAAACGGGACTACACTGAACTAAAAACCTTCTGCACAGTAAAAGAAACCATCAACAGAACGAAAAGGCAACCTATAGAATGAGAGAAAACATTTGCAAACCATATTCCAATAAGGTGTTCATATGCACCATATATAACGAATTCCTACAATTCATTAGCAAAAAGCCAAATAATCAGATTAAAAGATGGGCAAAGAATTTGAATAGACATTTCTCCCAAGACCTACAAATGGCCAGCCAGTATATAAAAAGGTGCTCAACATCACTCATCATCAGGGAAATGCAAATCAAAACCACAATGGGCTATCACTTCACACCTGTCAGGATGGCTATTATCAAAAAAACAAAGAATAAGTGTTGGCAAGGATGCAGAGAAGTTTGAACCCTGGTACACTGTTAGTGGGAATGTAAAATGGTACAGCTGCTATGGAAAACAGTATGGAGGTTCCTCAAAGAAGTTAAAAATAGAACTACCATATGATCCAACAATCCTGCTTCTTGGGTATATATCCAAAAGAATTGAAATCAGCATCTTAAAGAGCAATTTGTACTCCCATGTTCACTACAGCATTACTCACAATAGGCACTCTATGGAACTAATCTAAATATCCATCAACGGATGAATGGATAAAGAAAATATTGTCTATACATACAGAGAAATGAATATTATTCAGCCTTAAAGAAAGAAGGAAATCCTATGTTATACTCCACGACATGAGTGAACCTTCAGGATATTTACACTAAGTGAAATAAATCAGTCCCACAAGGACAAATACTGCCTGATTCCTCTTATGTGAAGTATCTAAAATAATCAAATTCATAGAAGCAGAGAGTAGAATGCTGGTTGCCAAGGACTGTGGGGAGGGAGAAGTGAGGAGCTGTTCAATGGGCATAGTTTCAGTTATGCAAGATGAGTAAGTTTTGGACATCTATACAGCATCGTGTCTATAGTCAAAAATACTGTATTGTGCCCTGAAAAATCTGTTAAGAGAGTAGATCTCATGGGAAGTGTTCTAACCACAAAACAAACCCGAAGGGGTACAAACTTTTGGAGGTGATAGGTATGCAGTAATGGTTTCAAGATGGATCTGTATATATGAAATATGTGCATTTTTTGGCATATCAATTATACCTTAATAACACTATTAAAATATCTTATTTTCAAATTTTACAATTCGGGAAAAAAACAGAATGTAACATATAATAATCAAGTAAATAATCCCTATAATAATCAAGTAAAAAAACAAAAAAACAACAACCCCCCCCCCAAACAACTCTCAAATAGCCTGTCAAGATATGGGGAAAGCACTGTCAGCAGAGTTGAAAGTCCAGAGCTCAAATTTTAGCTTTGATACTATTTACCCACATAAACTCTCTTGGTATAGATCTAACTTTCCCTGTAACATCTCACCTACTGTATTGGTCAGAATCAAGTTCTGTTGCTGCAGGTGAAGGACAAATCCCAATAGCAGTGACTTACACAAGACAGTACACTCACTTCTCTCTTAGGTAAACTGAGCTCAAAGGGAGGCAATACTAGGCTGGCATGATGACTGCACAGTCAGCAGGGAGCTGGACGCCTACTATCCTTTTGCTCCACCATCATCAGCAGAACACTTCCTCCGACAGCCCAACACGGCTCCCAGGGCACCAGCCACCAGGGCCACGTTCCCGGCAGCAGGCAGGAAGGAGTGGCAGGGAAAAGTGCACCTCCTTTCTTTCGGGGCATTTCTCAAGTTGCACGGGACATTTCCACTTATGTTCTATTGCCCAGAAATTAGCCCCCTGGGCACATCTTGCTGCAAGGGGATCTGGGGTATTATTTCTGGATGACTGTATACCCAACCCAAATCAGGTATTTTATTAACGTAAGAAGGGGAGAACAGTTATCAGGGGACAGCTAGGTAGCAGTTTCTTTCTGTCTCAAGTGTTGGGCCAGACTGAATGAGGATGAACATTTCACAGAAGGAAAAGCTTGTCTGGATAACTATGGAAGTTTGGGGTGAGGGTGGGGGTGGGCAATGAATAGACACAAAGATTTTATGTAACAGAATAAATGCATCATTTTTACAGGGCAACTCATTACCTTTTCTTGCCTAGTAAATACCTTTAAGAACTGAATCAAAAGCTCTAAAGACTAGATGGTAGAAAACAAATGCATATGTACGAGCTACCTTTGTTTACATTTGTTTATATGTTACCAGACAACTGGATAAATGAGTCTTTTGGCACTATGAAAACAGCTCTTTTAATTGAATATTAAAAGGAAAAAACAGAATTCTCACTGAAAGTCACATCATGGTGCAGAAAATACAGGTGCTACAGCTTTATGCCTTTCAACAGAGCAGATTTCACAAGGATAAATAACGACAGAAAGCAAGTAAAGAGGCTGATTGGGCTTAGTCCACAGTAGACTTCTGAACTGTGGCTTTGCTAATTGATCATGTCAGACAAACCAACTTACAGAATGCACATTTCACTCTGCACGTTCAGTCAAACGCATTCTCTCCTCCAGCCCCAACTTTTTTTTTGTTTTGTTTTTGGTCTGAATAGCCAGGTGGATTTATTGGAATGACTTCTCGAGCTTGGGGGTCGTTTTGGTGCACACAAAGGATGGACACCGAAAGTCACCAGACCTGCCCAGGATGGCCCTGGACCACTTTGTATGTACATATAGCGCTTCTGCTGCGACCTCCCTCCCTCCAATTACTGTTTACCACCTAGACGTCACAGCTGCTGGACGGAGCAACTAATTCAGAGAGAACCTGATTTTGGGTGGGGCCAGAGCTCATTCCTTGCCTGAAGCCCAGTTGATCTTCACACAGAGAACACAGATTTACAAGGCAGGAGGGAACTCAGCAAGTCTTGATGCCACCTCCCAGGCTCCCTAAACCCAATGCGGGAAGAGACGGAGGTTCCTGGGCCCAAATGGAATTTAAGGGTGTGGTTTCTCACCCCTCCATGGAAGTACAGCACAGCTGAGGGCAGAGAGGTGGGGATGTGGTGTTTTGACATTTTTAGGGCCCCCGAAGAAACTGGATCCTACGTGGTTTGGTCAAGGGAGGCTTTAAACCCTATCAGGTGCAAGCAGGAGTCCTCTCTCTTTATGAAGCCAAGTGCGTGGAATCTTGACTCTGATCAGGTGTGGCCAGCAATGATGAGGCAGGGTCATCTGATGTGTAAGCAAGGGTCATCTACAAGTCACTCAGCGAAAACTGCTGGATTAAATCAGCCAGCTTTATAAATAATCTTACAGGCCTTCACTACTTTCAGGAATGCTGGTGACCAAAGATCTTATTACCAAGTGGCCAGTGTTTGAGAGGCTCACAACCACAGGGAGCAGCTTTTTCAGGAATCTCTTACTAAGAAAGGGGCGACATGTAAACAAAAGAAAAAGTTGGGAGTTTCAGGAACATGACAGTTTAGAAATAGGGGAACAAGGAAAGCAGTGAGAAGACTGGTTTATGGATGCTTACTGCCAGGGCAGCCCTCCTGCCAAGTGTAGCTTGTCTGATGACCCTGAACTTTCAAATCTTTCTGTTTAGAGAGTCTGAGCATTTTAGATTCACTCTCTAGATAGGAGATATGACAGTCAGGTTGGACCCACTGAACAGAATACCTCTATAATAGTAAGAGCACCACTTTATGGCTGTGACAGACTTTTGGGGCCAGTCTGTGAGCCTAACACAGTTTATAACATCATCTCAATGTACAAGGAGCTCCACGTTCACAACTGCTCTCTGACCCATAAAATTTATCAGTGCCACTCACGTGCAATTGGTGGCAATCTGTATTTATTTTTTTTCTCCTTCTCCAAATGAAAATATGGGCCTTTTCAAGAAACGATAACAAAATCTCACATATACACTACGTCGCAGGAGCAGTTCCTATCCTATAAAATGCCTCCGCCTTTTTCCAGTCGAGTGAGGAAATAAACAGGAGAGGTAACAGTCTTTAGAAGATGTGTAGCTGGCTGCATGAAAGCAGGGCCGGCGACAATGATGATGAAGTGCCTTCATTCCAGGCATCACGAAGGGATGGGGCTGCCCACACGAGCATCTTGCAGTGTCAGCGTGGTGCAACTTCGGGAAACTTCCCTCCCTGACTCCCAGACAGAGCCTCCTTGAAGTGCCGTAATGAAAGCATTTCCCTCGATTTTGTCTCTTTTCTGGCTTGTGGCAGCAAAGAAGAAAGACCATATCATCTGCTGGCTGATGAAAACTTGAATAGCTGTACACTGTCACCAGATCATTTGGAGGAAAAATGATAAATGCCCTCAAGAAAGCCCTGGGATGCTATATGTAAATCTGAGGTAAGAAGAGCCAATAAGGTCTGTGACAACATTAAGCCAGTTCCTAGCAATGAAGCAATTATATGTGTGACTGAAACAATCTATAATGACAGCTATAACAAAGGCCCAGGAAAGAGGGCAGGAGACCACTTGGAATAATCTAAAATATCTAGTGTCCTGAGAGGAGAGAAGTGTGACCTATTCCAGAGCTCGAGGGTCAGCAAGAACTGGAATTACAAGAGGAGACTGCAGGTCCTCGATCCCACAACTTTCTAATTATAAGTGCCTTAGCTCTGGTGAAGGCATACCTTATAAAAATGACTGATGGCAAGGAGTCACAGAGTGAAATGCAAGCACACGGAATAGAAACGAGGGGAAGGAAAGGCACGAAAAACAAGTGTTCAGAACGGTGTAAAAAGGGATGGCATCGAACGCGGCCAGGGTGTGGAGAAGTGGGCATCCCCACGCACGGCTGGTGGAGAAGACGTTGCTACAAACATCCTGAGACAGAGCAATCATACCCCCCAACAGCTTCGAGACTCCATGGTTCCTCGGACTTGGGGGTTCTGTGACTTAGACGTTACCCTACAGAAGTCTGCAGAGATGGGCAGGGGGATTTAATCAAGCGTCAGTAATAATGATAACAATAACAATGCACATTTATCGGCTGCTTATAACTTCACTCACAGAACTAAAAGCTGGTTTTAGATTCCGATGGGAGCCTCAGGTGGGGAGAGAGGTAGGAAATGAATCAACATTTACAGATTCTGTGCAACGGATACATGCATCACCTTTGCAGCACAACACATCACCTTTCTTTGCTCTTCTGTGAAATAACTGGACGGGTGAATCGGGTGCTCGGAAGGTTAGATGGTAGAAAACGAATGTGTATGCCCAAGCTACCTTTGCTTGTGTTTGTTTGTTATGAGACAACTGGATAAATGAATTTTGGGCATCGTGAAAATGGCTCTTTTAGTTGCATGTTAAAAGGGAAAAGTGAAACGATCACGTCATGGTACAAAACAATGCAGGTGCCATAAGGTTCTCCGTTTGTAACAGGGCAGATTGCACAAGACCGAATAAGAGGCTGACTGAGGCTCTTGTGCTCGCTCTATCTTCGCTCATTTCGCCATGAATATGTTCATCACAGCGTTGTTTATACTGACCTCTCAAATACCTCTGACGTGTGGGAGGTTGAGTAAATTATGGTATTTCCATATAATGCTAGCATTAGGAACCAAGTACAAGGGGTGATGTAGACATGTCTCTAGACATGTGTCTGTGTCTCTAGACAGGAAGACAATCTCAGGGTCCTCTGCGGAGAAGAACACGTGAATATATAATAGCGTATTCCGTATAATTCCATTTTTGCTAAAATCTTAATAGTGATAATGGGTATGAACTAGGATGATGATGATTTTATGTTCTTGTGATCTTGGAGCTTTCACACTTTAAGAATTAGAAGTGTATTATTACAAAAAGAGAACTATAATTTATTTCAAATGATGGGTGTGTTCCTAGAAATAAAAATCTTGCTCCCCCAAAGGGAAGAAAATATTTAGCTGAGCAAAATGTTTCAGAGAGACACAAACAGTATCTCCAAAGTGGAGCTAACTGGGGAAAGACCCATCCCAAATATGGGCTTGAAATTCAAAAAGGAGAACTGCTGTGAAGAGACTGCGTTTTAAGAAGAAAAGGACACATCTGTAGACTGTAATAGCCCGGGACACTGTAAGCCAAACTCTAACTGTGCACTTGGGAGCACAGACACTGAGGTACGAGGCTCCTCTCCTCTCTGTCCTTCTGTAGCCCCTTCTACAAGAGTTTATTTACTCTTTGCTCCTGGTGTCTGGGACCCCACTGCTGGGGTCCCTGCCCTCTTCCCTGGGACTTGGTATGGTGGAATACTTAGTCTGCTCTCAAAGCAGTGAAGAAACACTAAGAACGCTCAAACAGCTCAAAACCCCTGGAATGAACTGGATGTGCCCACAGTAACTATTATCGGGTGTAAGGAGAATCCTCCTTCCCATCCACTCTCACCCCCAAATAAATGCAAAAGCAAAAACCGTTTTATGGGTATTTTCTCTTGATGAGTTTCTAATCCTTCTGAACTGTTGGGTAGGGCATTAGCAACCTATTTAGTTAGGTTTAACAATATTTGTGAAACCTGTGTGTTTGAAATTATACTGAGAAACAGAACAGATACAGTAAGATCTGCAATACATAGAAAGGGACTTCTATTCACCTGAGGGTCAAAACCTTCAAGTAATACAGGATAAATAAGCACTGAATACAGACTTTCTTCTTTAGACAACGTTAAAGAGATAGATCCTATAGCTTAAATGCTTTGAAATTTTCACAAGAAAAATCCTATTAAACACAAAGGTGATCTATTCCTTATGTACAGGGTATCGTTGCCTTTCCAAGGATCTGAGGGGGAACATAATCTGTTGCAAGTGCCTCATGGGGGTCCAATTGTATAAAATTACCCTAAACTGTGCATACAGATCGCGCAATCATCTTTTTTTGCACAAATTGAGCAACTCGTCTTTCTTCACCTTATACATGAGGAGACCAAGGCACAGAGAGGCCAAGTGCCTCACCCAGCTTTAGGAACTGGCTTTGCTCCAACGAAGAGATGATCCCTAATAAAACATAACCAGAGACTCAAGACAACCTAACCGCTGAAATGTCACCACAGCGTTTGACACCTGAGCCACCCATCACGCGTTAGGGTCAGAAGCTACTTCCAGCAGTTGTCTGGCTTGCTGTGAGATGGCTGTTGAGGCGCCTCGCAGCTTCGGAGGGACAGGGGCTGCTAGTGGGATCTCGACCTGTGAACAGCGGCACAGGACTTCGTGTCTGAGTGGTAGCGAGCGAGAAAGGAGTTTGCAGGGCTCAACCCGGCGGGCTCGGGCTCACCGCGGCAGCGCCAACACCCTCCTGCGTGACGACGGCGGCCATGTTCCTGTGAGCCGTCGAGAGTTTTCTCTACTCTTCAACGCGCTAGCGACGGCAACTCACACCACCTTGCCACCCCGGAGCCTCCATAACCTCAGCCGCTATTCCCGCCGTGTCAAACAGAGCACAGATTCCAGGGGACAAAGCTCCGTGTGGTTGGTAGAAGGGAGGTAGGCGGCGCGCGCGGAACCCTCCGAGCCCCGCGCGGCCATCATGAAGTAACTGACCTCCATGAGGCTGCTACCATGGTTCACACGTTTATTGTCAGGTTCCAGCCTCTAGCTGTTCTCTGATTGTTCTAAATACTTGACAAACTGAAGCCTTTTCACTTTCCGTTGAAATTGCCTCATCTCCCTGTCAGAGCGCCATGGGGGACTCCATTACTTTTCTGACTTCTTTCCCCTCCTGACAAGTCATTTAGCTGGCTTCTTGTTGTGAAGGCTGTCCATGTCAAATTAGCCAGGGCCCCTATTGTCCTTATTACCACTCGAAAAGCCATCATGAGTAATGCTACGGGGTCCCTCAGTTGTCATCATTTGTCAGAAAGAAAGGGAGTGTGGTTACATATAGCTGACAGGTAATTTCAGTGTCTACAATTACCCCAATTAGTCTTGTCATAAACAATTCGATAAATGCACACCAATACAAACAGATAAACACGCCAAGGTCTCTCGCTATTAATGCTGTGTAATGGGTAAATCAGTGATATAATGCTATATTTTATTTATTTATTTTTAAACTATCCTCAGCTGTGAGCTGGCACTTGCTACCTGGTCAGCACAAATTGTACTATCTACTTTCATTAGCTCATCACCACGAGAAAATTTGAAAGGCTGTGACAAAATTCATTTATAACACCTGCTTTAGGCAAGGATACAACAAAGGTTTCCTTTTTGTCAGTTCTGGGCAACTACGGGCTTTAAAGTGGACTATTTTGTGTTAAAACAGCAACATATGAAATATGATAGAAATGGGGGATAGAAAAATTATATCCGCACTGAAATTAGGAGCACGATTTGAGAGAGAGGGTAAGGGGGGGGAAGCCTGCTGCCAAGTGCACCAGTCAGCAACTATATATTAAAAAAGATTGTGGGCTAGTAGTTCATATGTAAGATTATTTCAGTTCTCTCCAACTAACGATTCCCATTTTTTTTTTAAACTGCACCTTAAAACCATATATATAAAGCTCACCGTGTTCCGTGTCAAAGTTATTTATCTACCCCAGTATTCATATGGATTTGTTTAATAAAGGCATCAATGTTGCTCCTTGCTGGACTCAGTACAGAGGTGATTAAGACTCAGCAAGTGTGGATCCTGGCTCTCTCACGTATTCTCTGAACACTGGGGAATGAACCTGTTTTAACACAACACCCTCTAGGAGGACTCTTCATTATATGCTGTATTCAAGCCTGAATGAAACACCGTTAAGTCTGCTCTTATGATCCACATAAATAAATGCTCAAGACTCAACATCTGTAGTGTCCACTGCACTCTGTCTGTTTGCTGACCGCAATCCTAAGTGATGGCTGAAAAACCCAACACAAGGATATTGTTGTAGGAAATTGCTCTTGGCAACTATTTGTTCAAGCTCAAGATTTTTTTTTTTTTTTTTAAACCAACACTAAGAACCCACCAGAAAATAGGACAGGTCTCCCTAATGAGTAATCTATTTTAGCACAGTCTTGTCTAGGCATGACAGTTTACTGAGAGGCTTGAAAAACTCGTAATTACCAGTGTTACAGGGCAATTAATGTATATTACACTGCACTACTCATGGCAGCAACTGTCATTTTCTCAATAAAAATGAGTACTCTTCAGCTAAAGGTGACATTAATTGGGACTTTAATGACTATGCAGAGGAGCTGAAGCCAAATATGAACAAAACAGCGATTCAATGAGCGACTTCAGAAACGAGAAAATTGTACTAAAATGAGATTAATTGCTGTTTAGAAAAAGGAAAGAACCTAAAAAGCTATTAAATTGCAGGGTTTGGGTGCCCGGGTGATGGTTGTGATGTTAATCTTGCATTCTCGCAGCAGGCAAATATTCACGAAATTCAGAGCCTTTTGACAGCAGGAAAAATCATGTATGCTTAACTTCAATCCATCAAAAATATATTTCAGCTTTTATCAGTGTTCTAAATACTTCTGCAATTTCAAAAATTACTGCTCCATTCCTTGGCTGTCATCATGCAAATGTGAACACTGTCAATATTGCTATGAAAAATTTCCCAGCTTCAAAAGGCCTACTTCAGTGATAAAGAAAGAAAAATGTGAAGATTAGAATTGCAAAACACACACTACTAATATAACAGAAATCAAACAATAAGAATTTAATGTTTAAGTTGTGGAAACTGCTAAAATAGAAAATGATGGGGTGTTTTTTTTTTTTTTTTGGTAGAAAAAAAATCAAAGAAAAATTATTCTGAAATTCTTTCAAGGCTTGTAACTTTATACTCAATTAATCATCACCAGTAATTAGGACAGAATTTTGCATCTGACTTCAGGTGCTATAATTGTTAATACTGCCCCCTCCTTTCTGAAAGCCTTTATCCTTGCTTCTAGGGTTCTTTGAAAACAATGATATAATTGCTTTTCTTTACGGCTTTTTCAAATATCATGAGTATATACACAAAACATAGCACTTAAACTTTGACATGTAGGAGGGAAAAAACTCCAAAGATTTGATAACTCCAAAGTCATAAACTCTGTAACTTGAATTTCTTTTTTTTTTTTTAAAGATTTTATTTATTTGTTTGACAGAGAGAGACAGCCAGCGAGAGAGGGAACACAAGCAGGGGGAGTGGGAGAGGAAGAAGCAGGCTCATAGCGGAGGAGCCTGATGTGGGGCTCGATCCCAGAACGCCGGGATCACGCCCTGAGCCAAAGGCAGACGTGTAACATCTGCGCCACCCAGGCGCCCCTGTAACTTGAATTTTTTTAAAAGAGAGAGAGAGAGACGAGCGATTTAGTATTTTCGTTAAAGGGAGTTCTCAAAAAAGTTACTTTTGGACAGAAATGTATACCTTTGCAATAGCTGCCCCCACAAAAAGATGAGACCTGCCTTTAGAATGCTGCGCATTTTCCTACTGCGTAAGCAATTCTATTTGTTTTGCATTTTAATATTTAAAGAGCCTCCTCATCTACAGTTTAGGTCAGGGCTCAAGACACATTAACACATATATACTTCTGGCCATACTCAGCACACATCCACCACATGATGGGGGAGGTGGAACAGGGGGCTTCCCGTCTTCACATCAACGATAAACCCTGTCTGTCCTAAAAATCCAGAAATACCAATCACCTGACCGCCATTACGAAGCTGCTTATTGGCCACTTGTCTGCCGGAATATACATACAGGGCCACTGAGGGAGAGGAAGAGGGGGCGGGGAGAGCCCCACGTGCATACCCCTGCGTGTCTGTTCTCAGTGATGATGTTCTGCTGAGGTTTATCCTCCAGCTCTTTCTTTCACTATAAATACACTTTCTTGAGTTTTGAATCGGAGCTTGATTGTAGTCATCTCTGTAAAACGAGTTGCTTCCAGGGTCCTGCATCGCCTAGTATTACCTGCTCCTCCTCTTCCTACAATTCTCCCTTTTCTTATATCTAGACTTTTATGTTAACAGCACAATTCTTCCTCAAGAGTTGAACAAATGTCCTTTTTAGTCCTTTTTTTGGGGGGGTAAAAAGGGGCCTTTGTTATTCATTGTGCCATTTCAAAAACTAAGCTTCTCTCATACCTCAAAAACAGCTTTATTTTAAGGACAAAAAAATTCACCAAGCTCCCCCTAAAAGTCTTTTCAGGCAGAGTCCTTAGAGAAGACAGGTGCCTTTGGCTAAATTATCTCTACTGACAAACCATTCACATAAATTTGCTTTTTTTAAAAAAATAAAAAAAAACTTACATGTCAATAGTTTGATTCCATTTTGTCTATGCAAATACCATTGATAAAAATTTCAATGGAAGTTTTCAAGGAGTGGAAGAGTTCCAAACTAGGTATTGAAATGGGACTCAGGAATAGGATACTAATTCACCAAACTTGCCAAGAATGATCTAACCCCATAGCCATACAAAGGCAACTGCAAGCCATCTACATGATCCCAGATAATCCCTTCTACTGTATCTCTCGGATCTCATCTCCATTCTGCAGTTTTACTGCGTGAGGCTCCATTTGGGGCTCCAGGTTTCCCATTTGCAAAAAACAGGAGCAACTTTGTCATGCTAAATTTGCTGCATGTGAACTAAGCGCTGGGCGCTTGGCAGACACCACCAGCTCCAGGAATGTTAACGATTGGAATAAACTTTTAAGGAGAGTTCCTAAAATGAATGTATTTGATACTGTTGTTCAATTGCTGAAATTCTTTACCCGCCACAGTGGTGCTCTGAGAAAAGGTGATCGCACTGAATGGTGAGAAAGGCTCGTACAAAAAAAGCAGGAAGCACCGCTCTCTCAGCTAAGCCTGGGATTCCATTTTTAACCTCATTATTATTTTGCACAAATATCATAGGTCTCTCTTCCAAAATGCTACTGAGTGGTTCAAATTTCTTATTCAGGCCCCTCCTAAGATTGAAATGTACCACAATGCCCGTCAATCTCACAACTGACAGACCATGTTTAAGCTGGGAAGAGTGACAAGTTACAGGGACTCTTTTTTTTTTTTAATCAATTCCAGGAGATTAGTAAGATGCATTTTTAGATACATACCCTCAGAACATTATAAACTCAGTGAGAAGCCAAACTGGAATATCTCAAGTTTGGAAGATGAACAATATTTTGATGTGCCAAGGCTAATACATTATATGTTTCAAGTCTTACTATTAAGACCTGTAGCAACTGTTCTAAGAGATGAGTAGAAATGAAACAAATGGTAAATGTTTATTCAGTCATACAGTTCTGAAAGAAAACAACTGTTAATTTGCATTAGCTTGGGATCACTTAGCAGACTGCATTTCAAGAGCTATCACCTCTCAGCAGCCCACGAGAGAGGAAGATTTCATTTGTTCCCCTTCTACCTGCTCTAGCTATAGGACATTTAATTTCAATTTATTTTCTACTCACCAATACTCAGCAAATCAATAATCACTTCAAAAGAGATACTGTTCTTTGTCAGTCTGTTGAGGAGAAAGTCAACAGGCTAAACATCTGAGGGTCGATACAGGGAGATGGAGCCCTGTCTCATCTACTCCATCTTCCAATATAGAAAATTCTAGAATGCTAAACTTCAGGTACCTTCCAGGTCATCAGATGAATTAAGTTATATGTAATGTCATTTAGTGTAATCAGGACAGTTATTCTGCATAAATAAAAGTTTAGTGCTCTATATAATACGGGTAACAGAACGTAAGCCGTCTACATGTAGGTAAATCTTATTGTAGAGTAATATCCTCTGACCTCCCTGTTCACTACTCCCACTCTCCACCCCAAATAAGGTGGGGAAGTAAGAGGAAAGGTGGGTCTCGGGGGAAAGCGATCTGTGTCTTCAGGGGGTTCTGTACAGTCTTTGGCCCTCCAGTAATTCCAGAACTTTCAACGAAAGATGGAGACTGCTAGGGCAACACCTCTCTCCATCTTCTCAAGATTTTATGAGACTTTAGAAAAGCTGATTCAAGCAGAAAATCAGTCATGAGGAGCTTTCCTGGACCAATTAAGCCTGGCTAAAAAGAGAACCCTCTCTAAAAGAGAAAAAAAAGTCTTACAGGGATGAGGGGACAAAATGGGCTTAAATTTAGGTAAATGACTATAACATCTTGGTACGGAAAGTGAATGGGGGACAAACGAAGTCTACCACAGCTGCGCACTGACTAGGCTTGTAGTTGGGAGGAGAGGGTGAGTGAGAGCAAGGAGAAAAGAAAGAGATAATCAGATCTCTGCTTCTTCATCTCGGCTTGGAGAAGTCTTTGTTCCACGAGTCAGCTAAGTGATATGGAGTAAGAAACCTACTGAGCCTCGGAACCCAGGTCAAGAACCGTGTGGATCTTTAGCAGATCCAGGGGTCCTCTATCCTTAACAGAAGCAATGCATGAGAAGGCCCGGTAACAGAAACCTCTTCAGTAAAGGTCACCCAGTTAGCCAATCCAGATGAAGTAAATGGTGATTCACCGGACAGTATCAGCTTCCAGTTCCCATTTAAGCCAAAATGTTGTGGCAAAAAGCCACTCAAACAGCGCTTTCCAGTGTATACCCACCCAGTGTAGCACCACTACAACCAGACACTGAGATAGAGTCAAAGCTCTAGAAGCTGTCTAATTTTATTTTTCCTCAACGTTTTCACTCTGAGCCTCCACTTTCATTGCTTGAATCTGTTTCTATCCTGCTTCTAGGTGGGGAATACTTAGCAGTGCCTGAAAGGTTATTCAAGCCAAAGACGATTGAGGCAAGAAGATCTTTCTCTTATTTCTTCATTCTCAGCTTAGAATAGGATGACTTTGCTTATTATGGGCTTCATCTTAGGATCTTAAATCTCATTGTTACTCTTGGGGAGAAACCATTCTTTTTGCTCACAATTTTGTACACACACACATTCTCTCCTGACATGGAATTGCTGTGTGCAACTAGAATGAGATGGGCTTGTAGTTATACTCACTTTAGAACTGTCAAGGTGGGCCTGGGCAGTGTTAAAAGAATATCCTTTTCAGGAATACACAAGCATTCTTAGGATATTAAGAGACGAGCTGAATCTCTTCTCAACCACATGTCTGCCTATTCTAAATCTATTAATGCTATAGATACATTTTATCAATAAAATAAAAGGAATGAAGTTCTTGGTATAAGCAAATACAAAGGACAGTTGGTTAAGTAATCAAAATATTCATTTTGTGGCTATTGATCTAAAGTTTAAAATACCTGAATCAATCAGAATGGGTTTCCCCTATCCAGTAAAATTATGCGAATTTTAGAGGTTTATTTTTATTTTTATAAGATTTATTTATTTATTTTAGAAAGAGAGAGAGTGAGAACACATGAAAGAGCATGAATAGGAGGGGGAGAGGGAGAGGCAGAGGGAGAGCCTTCACTAAGCATGGAGCCCAAGGTGGGGCTCGATCTCACAACCCTGAGATCACGACCTGAGCCTAAACCAAGAGTCAGATGCTTAACCGACTGTGCCACCCACACACCCCAAGGTTTATTTATTTTAATGTCATGGGACAGATATCTAAGAAATAAAAATGGAGGTTTCTGGCATTTTATGTTAGCAAATAGTCAAATGCTTTTTCTTGTTGTTTTTTTTTCCCCAACCATTGAGTTATCCACTCAAGTAGCCCACAGCTCCAGCTTTTGTTCTCTACGGCTTTTCCTAATTAGTCTGGTAGGTCTTGGTCTCCCTCTTCACCAGGTGGGTTATTAGGCTGGGCCTACTAGAGCTATTAGTCTTCTAAAGTTTTGGAACTGGTGTTCAGGAAATTAAAAAGGGAAGAGAAATGTGAATTGGCTAAATAGCGAACATTCTTAAAACGGTCCTTACTTGGAATGAGGACAGCTGGATCAGAATCTGCCTCCTCCTGCATGACCGAGTTCAAGCCACTGCCTCAGTGATCCTAATGTTCCCAGCATGCTCATCTACACACAACACAGACTGTGAGCTCTTTGAGGGAAGGACTCGCATTCACCCTTGGAAGCCTGGCACACAGCAAACGCAAAACAACAGTTTTGTTGCATAATAAAGCAATCCTAGTTCTGACACTAATGAATTAATCTTGGACAAGTCACTTTATCTTTCTGAGCCTTTGCTTTACTATCCATTAAAATGCTTTCAGTTTCCTAGAGGGATGGTTAGGCTCAAACGAAAGAATGAATGTGGAAGTGCTATATAAATGCAATGGATCACCACAGCTGTTGTTACTAATTGCCACTTGGATTTATACAATAAAGTTGCACTCTTCAATGGGAGGAATAAGCCAGGTTCTTAACGGTCTCAATAATTTTAACCCTAAGGACTTTGAGAAAATCTAGTTTTCTAAGAATTCTAAGATGTCAGGTCACACCCACACAGCTTTCTGTTTTTTATTTTTTACCCCCATCTCCTGCTCCCCCGGACCCAGAACCCCCCCCCCCCCTCCCCCTCCAAATCAGCACACAGATCTTTTCTAGGCTCTGGATCCTGCTCTGCTCGGGAAGAGGTGACGGGCTTAGGTGACTGGGGCTCAGGAGTTTTGACACGAATGCACTTTCGTTATGACAACACAGTGCTTCTGCAGAAGGCGCCCTGGCTCTGCTGCAAGGCAGGATTCTGCTGAGGTGACCAAGAGGTCAGCTGGGACCTATTCAGTGTCCTGTCCCTTGTCCCCAGCTTCCCAACTCCTTCACGTCACTTATCCTTCCTCTGCTCAGTTGCCCCGGAAAAGGAACAGAAGTCAGAGAACGCGAGGCTGAAGAAAGAACACTTGGGAGATATAAACCACCGAGACTCAGCGTTGGTTGGAAGCTATTCAGCTGGACCGAACAAAAATGCACAGGTCTACCTGACAAGAAAAAAACCCAGAAACTCCCAACAGGAACCACTGTTCAGGTACTGATGTACTAGTGCCCCCATTCTTTGCGCTCAGACACCAGGAACAGAACACCAGCTGAGTTCAGACTGAATGGTGCCAGAGGCTTCATAAGACAGCATTTCTGTCGTGTGCAAGGACTACAGCCAGATTATTTGGACCTCAGAAACCCTGGCGAATATCAGTGGTGCCTCATGTGCCCAGTGTCCCAAATTCCTGAAAAGAAGGGCCCCGCAGGTGAATCCAGGGCAGGGGATTATTTTTAAGTTAGTAGAGCAATGCAAACACATTGTTTGCTTTTTGTCATCTGGTTTGTCTTAATCACGAACTAAAAATTCATTTATAATGTTGTATACAAACGTCATGTTTATATCAATATCATATGCCGCTTGCTTGAAATCGTATACATTAAAATTAAGAACAGAAATCCACGTTAATGGTCAAAGACAACCAATAACAAAACCACTAAATTCCAGTTGTCAAACATCATTTAATATGTGTATTTCTGGTTTTTTTAAACAGTAATTATTAAAACTAAAGTGATATGAGTGAGTGTTTATGACTTCCTATTGAAAAGCCCAAATTACGGAGCATTCATTTCAGGCTGAAGAAAATCATGTGGCCATCCCTGTGCGATGGCCTAGTGACTTTATATCCTCTTGTCAAACCTCAGCAGTTTTATTTGTAGTGATACATGCCGGAGAAGGTTGGAGGTTAAAGTTGATAGGAGGGGCAACAGGAAAATCAACCAACTCCTTTCAAGAGATTACAACCTTTAACATATTTGGGTCTGTCGGCAGTTTTTGCAAACTTTACAAGTCTGTGGTTGGTGGTGTTTTAAAAAAACTGATCCTCAACTCAGAGGTCAGATGAATCCAGTAAATGGTCTTTTACTTTGAAATAATCCCAAGTGGTTAATGTATTAGCACTCCCCTACCCGCCCCCAGCCCCGTTTATTGCCGTAATTTTTTTTTTTTTTCGGACTTAAATCTAAAACTACAGAAAAAAAAAAAAATCTGTGTATTTTTCAAGTATCTGAGATCTCGGAAAAGAAAAATGACTAACGCCAACTCATGACGTGGCTCCAAACACAGGGAAGCAGCTGTTGGAAAAGGAAAAAAAAAAAAAAAAAAAAGAAAAGAAAGAAAGAAAAGGAAAAAGAAAAGGGGGAACAAACAAAAGTCCCCTGCTGGAGACAAAGTCTGTGTGGGCTCTTGGGCAAGGAGACATTTGATTAGTGCATTGGCTTTCCCCTGCAGGAAGTGTTCGGGTTCTTAGCAGCCTCACGCTGAACTGAAGGGGATCTCTGACGACACCATGGGCCCCACAGCAGAGGGCTGTGAACCAAGACCCGACAATGACTCCAAAAACATCTCGCTGCAATATCTGTCTTCCTTGACTTGCCATACACTGGTTTCCCTAAGGCTAGTCCCAGTACTCAGTCCTTCTAGTTACCTTTTATCAAATGTGTATTTTGTTTCAGGCACTGTATATACTTGAACTCATTAAATCCTCTAAGAATCCAAATGATGCTCGTTTTACAGATGAGTTAAAAAAAACAAAAAAAGGTAAGAGAAATCAAGTGATTTGCCCAAGGCCACATTGATATATGTGGCCAGATGGGAATCAAACTTAGCCCTTCCGTCCTCCAAACCTGTGTCTTTCTACTCATCTATAATGCTTCTTGGGTTGTAACTAATGATGTAAATAGTTTCTAACTATCCCCCTTCAAATTTAATTTTTTTTGTTATCATGATTAGGTGATTTTAATGCACTGTGTAGTACTGCATAGCAGTAAAGGAACAAGACTCAGCATGAAACATCCTCAGGTCCTGTATGGGGTCAGCGGGTGGCTGGAGTTGGGGTCTAATAATATGATTGATTGCTATGAATTATCAAGAAAAATGTTTTATATTGAAAGAGTTCTCCATGTCAGCGTGATTGACAGCAGCTATATGATACTGACGACTTGTGAAATTAAAACAATTTCTACCATAAATGTTAATTCCGTTCCTTTCTGTTCTTCAGTGTTTTACCGGACCCACAGATTACAGAATTCAGCACCGAGGGACTTAATCCCATTGGGCCTCAGTTTCCTCACCGGTAAAATGTGGTTATATCTACAGGAAGGGTTGGCTAGCTGTAAAGTCTATAAACGTATGACTTAAAAAAAAAATCCTGCTTAATTCTAGCAGTTGAATTCATAGAGTTTTTCCAGGAAAGAGAGACACCAACCTTTATGAATGAAAGTGAAAGGAAAACCACAACTTTGAGAAAATTTACTTACAAAAAAGGGCATGCAGTGAATGAAATCCCTTGGCTTAACTGAAGCCATGCAATGGCCAGCTCTTTTTTGTGAACCCTGGTGACTGCACATAAGTGCTTTAAAAATACATTGAATTAGGAATGACCTGCGAGGCAAACTATTTTCTTGCCCAAAAATGTTTGTCACAAGTGTTATGGGAACGATCAACTTTAATTTAGAGAGATCATATAACAAACATTTTGCAAACATTGCCACTCATTGTTTAAGGTGAGGAAACACACATTGATTGAAATATTTTTTAAAAATGCATGAACTTCTGGGGCACCTGGCTGGCTCAGTTGGGCTTCCGACTCTTGATTTCGGCTTGGGTCATGATCAGGGGCCTAAGATCGAGCCCCATGTGAGGCTCTGTGCTGGATGTGGAGTCTGCTTGGGATTCTCTCTCTCCTTCTCTCTCTGTCTCTCTATCCCTGCTTCCACATTCTCTCTCTCAAAAAATAAAATAAAAATAAAAATAAAGTTTAAAAATGCACTAACTGCTAAAAACTGCCAACAATTTGAAAATGTTCTTGTTATTTAAAAACATATTCCATAAGGATTTCTGGTAGAAAATGTTCCAATGTTTAGCAATGTCTCGTTTTCCTTTATTCACAAAGTGTCTAAGTGTGTACGTGTGTATGTGCATGTATACATATATACTTATATATGATATAGGTAACAGATCATTTTATTTTTGTTTCCATTTGCTATAGATGAAGCATTAAGGGAAAGAACACAGAACACCAGACCTTGAACCAGAACACCCTCGTTCAAGTCCCACTGCAAATAAATTGTGCACTAAAAAGGGTAAATGGTTTAAATGGTACTCAGCATTTTGAGTTTTACTCCTATTACAAATATTCTTTCTAACTCATGTTTTTTTTTTTTTTTTAAAGATTTTATTTATTTATTTCACAGAGATAGAGACAGCCAGCAAGAGAGGGAACACAAGCAGGGGGAGTGGGAGAGGAAGAAGCAGGCTCATAGCGGAGGAGCCTGATGTGGGGCTCGATCCCAGAACGCCGGGATCACGCCCTGAGCCGAAGGCAGACGCTTAACTGCTGTGCCACCCAGGCGCCCCTCTAACTCATGTTTTTTAACCAGAAGGAACAGGATAACATGTATCCTTAGTATTTATGTTTTCTTTTTTTCATCTTTACTGAACTGCTTTTGTTCCTTTTCCATTTCACACCTAAACTTCAGCAATATCCCCCCACTTGGTTTCTCTTCCCTAGTCTTTCCTATATTTCTCCACACCAGAACACAACAATGAACAAAATCAAACAACCCCCCACAAACCAAACATCTTTAATTGGTCTTCCACACTGTGGCTTAACAATATTTCTCACTGTGTCAGCAACTTGCTTTAAAAATCCCTGGGTGGAGCACCTGGGTGGCTTAGTCGGTTAAGCGTCTGCCTTGGCTGAGGTCAGGATCCCCAGGTTGGGACTGAGTACCACTTCCGGCACTCTGCTCAGCGAGGAGCCTGCTTCTCCTTCTCCCTCTGCCTGCCACTGCCCCTGCTTGTGCTCACACTCTATCTCTCTATCAAAGAAATAAATAAAATCTTTAAAAACAAAACAAAACAAAAAACCCTATGTGCACTGCCCCAGAGACAACGTTTGAAGTCTGTGGTATGACAAAAGGCTTTTCTTAATCTGGCTCCTGTTCCTTATGCTCTAAACATACTGTGGCAGCTTCCACTTTTCCACGCTTCTGTGCCTCTGCACATGCTGTTCCTTCTGTTCCAAACACTGTTCCCCCTTCATTGGTCTGTCCACTCTAAGCCGGGGCTTGTATAATAAGCCTCCTGAGCTTCCACTCTATACTCTGGGCACATCTCAGCGCCAGGACTTTCCATGCTGCAGTTGTTGAATTTGCCATTTGGCTTCCTGGTCTGCACCCCCTGTTAAACTCAGCTCATGGAGAGCAGAATCTGTATCTTGGGGAATGTCTGTATTCATAAGCCTGCAGAGTGCCTGGTCCAGGTGCTGCTCAGTGATCAACTGAATGATGGGAGGAAATGAATGAAAAGCCAGGGATGTATTTAAAGACATGACCAGTAGGAACCTGACTGGAACAGGCAAATCTTATTATGCCTCTTATTTTGATTCCCAAGTCTGTAGGTGCATTTCAAAATACATAATCTTTAAGCACATTTTTAGTATGTAAAGACTATAACCTCCAGTCCTATTTGCCCAGCAGAGTGATTAGCTGAGGGGATGGCAGAGGAATCCATAAAATGATTTTCTACTTTAGAAAGAATTCTATGACAATATGACAATAAAAATTATTACCCAGTACAATTATAACTTTTCTAAATCTCTGTTTTGGAAATTAAATTTCCCTAAAAATGATGCTTTTTATTTAGAAAGCAAATCACACATACATACATGCACAGAGCAATCTTAACAGTAGCAAGCACAAGAATATCAGGGATTCATTTATTCCAAAGGCTTAAGAGGTGTATTAAAAATTAACTTAAAAGATCACTTAAGAACTATGGCACAATTATGAACAGGATGTCTGTATATATTTGTGTCCTATGATTTGAAAAATTTTTAATACTCGTCTAAATGAATAAATTTAATTGGTACGAATCAGTTCTGCCCTTAACACATATTGACTAAGAGTATGTGAAAATAACACATTCATACAAAATTTTGGTAGATACGTATAATCTGTATCAATAATAGAATAATAATGTAGATGAAAAAGGAAACTGGCTAATAGTTGTTTTGAAAGTTCCATAGATTCATTGGAATTTTGAGTCCTCCCTAATGGGCCATGTGTATTTTTAGGAAGTAACGGTTGTCTAATATTACAGTGAGGTCAGAATTGGATTATTCAGACTGTAAGAGATACCAAAGTTGAACAAATTGCTAATAGATTTACATGGAAATACAATAAGTTGATTCAGGTTGGCATCATGTCTTTTTATAAGCTCACTACTTATCACAGGATGGGTGCTTAATGGAAAACAATCACAAATTTACTTTTCTTTCATAAGGCCCTAGCTCTGTGTTGATAACAAATGAAGTGTTTAATGTAAACATATTAGTGGGTGTAAATGAATCATTGCTTTTACAAATGCTGGGGAAAATGCAAATTTTTTCCCTTTAGTTTTATTATAATGCTCAAGAAACCTCTGATGTTTAACTTGCACATATATGCTAGCGGGGCTGTCACTGAGATCTACTTATCGTAATCTGGTCATACACATACTCTTAAGTGTACAGACAGTAACTAGACCCCGGCCACTTATCCACCTTCTCTACTTATGGGCTTACTGTTTTTACAGAAGCAGTGGGAAATGGGATTACAGGTGCTCCGTGACTCTGGGGATGTAGGAAGCTAGATACTACAGCATTCAGGTCGACAGCCATCTTTTACCAGAAAAGCTTCATACCACAGAGATTACCCTACAGCTAAAATATCCAATGCCTCAAATTACACATGGGCTTAAAAAGCTGTGCACAAAATGGCAGGACACTTGAAGGCTTCAAAGTCTCAGTCTACATTTGAAGCACAGAGGGATCCAATTCAATTGGGTAGAATGCAATTCAACTCATTTATCGAGATGTATTTTACCACAGTTGGTCGGGAAGACCTTCCCTGATCCCCTTATCAAGATTTGAAAAGAAGGTGTTCATTTACTTGCTTATTTTCTGTCTTTCCCATAATAATACAAGCTCCCTAAGGACAGAGCTCATACCTGTTTTGTTCATTGCTTTACTGCCAGTGCCCAGAATGGTGAACACAGGAGAAGCTCAATGTGTATCTATCTATTCAGTGAGTGAAGCCTGCCCTCAGGCAGCTTTCATTAATTGGGCACATTAGACAGGGAAAGAAAGTAGGATGTTCTTACTCAACCAGACCATCCTGCCATACCCTGAGGGAGACCTGGTTCTTTAGATGCAGTTAGAAGAGGTATTCAGACCCTACAGTCCTCTGGCTTCTTGACCAAATATGGAAAGAATGCTAGTAGCATGGCCGGCTGATGTTTGCTCCCCTCTGAAGAAACCAGGATAACCAACAGCCCTGTGGGTATGGACCACAGAGTCTGGGAGAGGCCCTCGGCAGCCAGCTGCTGTCTTCATTGAAGCAGATGTCACTCTGAAAAGCCCGCAGAGAAAGTGGGTCTTTTTTCTCACTGCAGAATTCCTTTTTACAAATATCAGATTAGAGGGCCAAACACTTTGATTTTTCCCATTAAACAGAGAGAGAGAAAATTGCAAAATT
>NW_024426119.1:3742688-3805996 GCF_017311325.1 Ursus maritimus | reverse complement strand
GCTGTTAATCATCTGGTGATGGATTTCTCCAAGGCTCAGTAAATTCAGGGAAAAAGAAAGAAAACCACAATTTTCACTGGTTTTTTTAAAAAAAATCAAAATGTAAAGTGTTTCTTTAGAATGAAAAATATTTAAGGCAATGGGATTCTTGTATTGCCTTGTGGTTTCTCTTATGCTACGGGACACAGAGGGTGTGTGCTCACCCCATTATCAGGTCTCATGCATAGAGGTGACAGGGATCCTAAGAGCAGCAAGCACTGACGGAGAGGCAGAAATGCTGGGGCTGTTTGGGCGACTGAATTTGATTCAATTAAAATTTAAAAGCTGTACAGTTAGAACTTGGTATCAGGAAGGAACTCCGGAGAACACAAGCTATCTTTAGATGTTCACGCCACGTGGCAGGCTATGAATGGGTTGAGCACCCTCCTCTGCAACCTTACTCGTTTGAGTTCTCCCGTTTTAATGTGCTTCAAATTTATCATCTATCCTAGTCCTGGTCCTAGCCATTACTGATAATTAATGACAATATTGAAAGCTAACAGATATTGAGTGATTACTATGTGCTAGGCATGGGTCTAAATACTTCATGCATATAAACCCATTTAATTCTCGCAGCATCCTAGAAAGTGCAGTCTATTATTATCCCCATTATTGAGATAAGGAAACTGAGTCTCAGAGAAGTTAAGGGACTGGCCCAAGGTTTCATGGCTAATAAGTGGCAGAGCCAGGCTACTGGGTGGTATCCTGGCTCTTGGGTCTACCCTCTTCAAAAACACCTCATCTACTGCCTCGTATTTCTTTTTTTGTTCTGTCTCTTATTTCTTAAAATGGATTTGCAATAGTACCTTAACTCTCAGTGTGTTTTCTTTCCAATTCTTCCCTCACACTGCTCTCCATATGCTCTTTTAAAAATGCTACTTTCCTGATTAAAATATTTCCAAGGCTCCCCTATGCCCATGTGATTTCTCCAAACGCCCTTCATGACCTGGCTCCTATTTCTCCAGTCTCCACTCCTCTAGTTATTTATTTCCCGACACACAATTTATACTTCAGAGATGCCAAGTACCTACAATTCCCTAAATACACCATGCATTTTCATGCTTCTGCACCTCTGCAACAGACAACTCGGTCTGCCTTTTAACCACTTACCTAGAAAATTACTGTGCCTTTCTTATGACCCAGCTTGGGGCTTTCCCACTTACTCTGGCTTGAGTGATTACTCCCATTCTGGGGACCCCATGCCAATAGCTACTGCACTTAACACACAAACTGCTTTATATTTTTGTTCATTTTACCAGACTGTGAGCTCCCTGAGGTTAGGAGCCATGCTTATGTGATCCTTCATGCCTACCTGAGTACCAAACTAGCACACAGCATGTGTGAAAGGAATAAATGAATGACTACGTGAATGAGTGAATTTTAGCAATCTGCTACAGTTTTGAAGGAAAATTAGTCCGTATTTGGAAATACTTATCTCATATAGGGAAAGAAACAATAGGAAGGCTCCAGAAGGATGTTTCAACTCAAGCACATTGGGGTCTCAGAAATCTATGAAGGTGGGAAGAAAACTGTGAGCAAGGAACTCAGAAAACAAAGCTGAAATCGAAGCTGATTTGAAATAAGTTTACATAATCGATGCTGAATTCAAGAATCTGTTTTATTTGTTACCTTCTTTCTATGTTGGCCATTAAAAATCTAAAAGTGTACTGATTTTTTTGGTGTTGTTTTCCTGTATATGAAGGAACACTAAAACAAGAGAAAATAATGCGAAACATGAACGAAAAATGAATTGCTTGCATAAACTTAGAGATCCTAAGAACATTTATGCATTAGAACATTTAATGGTAAGCTTTCATCTCTCTTTTTGGATCACAGTATTCAGTTCATACTATATTTACATGTTTATTAGATACGTGTTCCAACTTGTCTCATCTGGTTGGGTGTTTGACAGTGGTTCGGATAAATGGATCTATAGCTTGAATCCTTCCTTTCCTAGTACCTCTCACATACACATGCTGTTTTCTATGGGTGACTATATAAAACTTTGGATACTTGGTTTCACGGAAAAAAATTTCCTGGCTTAAGTATAAAATTTTGTGGTTACAATTTGTATCCAATGTTCGGGTACCCAAAAAACAAAACAAAATAACCGAGAGTCCTTTTTTTTCTAGAAAGTTCTTTCCTGGTGTTATGGGCTGAATTGTAGGCCCCCCCCAATTCATATGTTGATGTCCCAATCTCCATTACCTCAGAATGTGACCCTATTTGGAGATAGGATCTTTACAGAGATAATTAGGTCAGATGAGGTCGTTAGAGTGGGCCCTAATCCAGTAAGACGGGTGTCCCTATAAGATGAGGAAATTTGGACACAGAAATGTACAGAGGAGAGCTGATTCAAAGACAGGAAGACAGCCATCTACACGCCAGGGAGAAAAACCTGGAAGAAATCTTTTCCTCACAGTCCTCAGAAGGAAACAACCCTGCCTACACCTGGATCTCAAGACTCCAGACTCCAGAACTGTGAGAGAATTAATTTCTGTTGTTTAAACCACCCAGTCTGTGATATTTCATTATGACAGCCCTAGCAGACTAATACACCTAGAGAACATCATTTTATTTTCCAATGTTGGGACTTTGTAAACTGCGAACATGCTTTACAAATATTAAATTATCATCATAACTATTTGATGAAGCAGTGAAATAAACGGGCCCTTAAGGTTTTTCAGACAGAAGAGATTTAGACCCAGTTGGAAATATTCCAGTCTCAAAACTACTGAAGGTAAGGTTATTTTGTTTCTACAAGGATCTCATGTCTGTAGCAAGAGTGCATCTGAGGTCACCCCACATGCCTCCCCTTTTAATGCTGCTCGGCCAATTCCTCTTAAGGTGGAAGTCACACCCTGGGAGAGATCCTGCGATGTATTTTGTTTGGCCTCCAGGGTTCTTTTAAAAATGGGATTAGTTAACATCATTCAAAATGGAGGAGACTGAACATAAAAATCTGAACTTTCAATATGGTTTGAAGCACTGGAAGATCTGGCCAAACTGGGCCCATTACACCTACATGGCCACCGTAGACTGAGACTGAGTGCTGGCTGCTCCATGTCAAAGCACTACTGGTTCTCAACTTCAACAGAGCTTCCCTTTAAGGGGTCTGCCTGGCCCCCTTGTGAACGTTTCACTTTGCGACCTCTGGTCCAAGCAGATGCCATCTGGGCTTCTCACCTTCAGAAGGATGGCTGGTTAGGGTGCCTGCTGGATGTATTATTTATGTCCTTGTAGACAGCTCAGAAGCAGTAGCACACCTCCTTTCTCCGCACCTCTCTCAAATCCCACCACTGATTTGATTATTACCTCCCATCAGTAGACCCACACAAAAGTTCCCAAGAGAGTATTCCAAAGGGGACACAGATATTAGATGCAAGAGGTGATCCTTTGGTCAAATAATCTTAAGAAATGTAAAATTAATGATGATCCACAAATCTCCTTGCTATAGAACTTCTCAGAGCCTTTGAAATTTTAATGTAGCGGGCAACATTTTCCCAAATCTTGGGAAAGATTTTGGCCACCCAACCGTTTCTGGGGGAGCATTTTCAGCCAATAGTATTCAACGAAACTCTGACCCAAGCAAATTCTTTTCCCATACAAAATATAATTATTTTTGCTAACAAATGTGGATTTGTATAGTAAATATAGCACTTTAGATGGATATTCAAATCAAATTTAAAAAAAGAATAAGACTTTGCATGATATTTCATTTGGAATATTAATTTCTCAATTTTTGTTGGCTGTGATATGTGCAGAGAGGGCCAACACTATGGATCTTTTAAATTCAATGAAATAGTTTTGTATAATTCTCTGTAATCAAAATGGAAATAGGAGGATGCATACTTATTTCCACTTGGCTCCAAGATCCCATCTTCTGCTTTATTTTAAATTTGGTAACATTTGGAATATTTGCATAATTAATTTTGAAGCTCGATACGTGCTAGTAATAGTTAACAAGTGTCACAGTGTGCATTTCTCATAAAGGGTTTGATAAATTAACTGTAATATCGCCTCCAAACCTACCAATGGTGTATGAAACAATAAAGTTGGCATTATTTCTCCCCCAAACGGCAGAGAGCTTCCTGGTAAAATAAAATAAAAGCAACGGAGAGAGGGGATTGCCTGTTTTCTTCAAACTATAAACCCTGAAAGACTGATAACTCTTTATTTCTCTTACAAATACATTAGATTTGACACCTTCCTTCCAAGTGTCAGAAACTTCAGGAAACTGAATGCTGATAATGTGAATAACTTGTGTCATTAACATTGATATATGATATTTACATTTAAAAATACACCATGCTTGTTCAAGAAAGACCTATTCATTTATTCAGCAAATATTTATTAAGAGCTTTATTAAGTGCCAGGCACAGTTCTAGTCTCAGGGATATAGGAGTAAACAAAACAGACAAAAATCCCTGCCCTTGAAGAACTTTAATTCTAGTGGGGCAAACAAGAGATAGTCCAGATCGTGTTAGAAGGTGAAAAGGACTATGGAGGGACACAAAGCAGAAAGGAAGGGGGAGACTGTTAGGGGAGTGGTCAGGGTAAACCTCAGAAGTGACACTGCATCTGACTTTTGACACTGAACAAAGTATGTATCTAGGGAAAGTGTTTCTTGCAAGGGGGACATTCAGTGCAAAGGGCCTGAGGCAAAAATGTACCCATCTAGCTAGAGGAACAGCAAAGAGGCCAGGGTGGTTGGTGCAGAATGGGAGGAATGTGGTAGGAGATGAAGCCACAGCAATGACTGGAGGGTGCGTGCAGGGCTGTGAAGGCCAATGTCAGGACTTGGGCTCTTATTCTGGGTCAATTGGGGAACCCCTGCAAGATTTTTTAGTAGAGGATTAACATTGTCTGACTTTTATTTGGTGATCTGGATGTTATGTTGAGAAAAGACTGTAGGAGGGTGGGGGTGGGAAAAGGGAGATCAGTTAGGAAGGTACTTTAGCAGTCCTGGACAGAGATGACGGTGATTTGGACCAAGTGGTAGCAGAGAGGAGAGTGAAAAATAGTTGGACTCTGGATATATTTTTGAAGGTAGAATCAACACAATTTCCAGAAAGATCAGAAGTAAAGTGTAAGAGAAAGAAACAGGAATGATTCTAAGGATAGAGGGACAGAGTTATCATTAACTGGGGGGCGTGGGGGAATCTTTAGGGATATCTGGAATTCAGAGTTGGCATGCTGAGTTTGAGATGTCTACTACATATCCAAGTAGAGATGTTGAATAGGCAGTTAGGTAAATGGATCTGAAGTTCAGGGGAGAGGTCCGGGATGGAAACATAAAACTTTGAGTAGTATTAGTATACAGATGGCATTTAAAGTCATAAGGCTGGAAGAAAAAAACCAAGGAAAAGAATATAGAGAAGAACCAAACACTAAGCTCTGGGACACTCCAACATTAAGAGAACAGGTAGAAGAGGAGGGACCATGAATGGAGATTGCAAAGGAATGACCACCAAGGTTGGGAGAATATGGTGCCTTAGAAATCAAGTAAGATAACGTTTAAAGGAGCCATCAATATGGGTCTTCCCATTTGTGTTAAAAGACCTTACATTTCTGGATACAATGGACTGATTCAGCAATGGTTGTCTGACTCAAGCAGGCTAGGGTTGCCCAAATGACTTGTTCAGTGGTCTGATCCCATAACTGACTACCGGGAGTGGACAGTCATTAATTGGATGGTAACTAATTGGACTGTAACTAATTGACCCAGACAATAACAGGGCAGAACACAAGAGACACCTTGGAGAAAAGGGAGTTGGAGAGGATGTGTTCACAGGTACCTCATAATTCTGGAGGTAGCATCCCAGATAGTCCCTGCCAGGACAATGGTACACAGGATCAAATCAGATACATGCCTCAGCGGCTTTGAAAACAAGGGAGGATGTCAAATTCTTTAGCATTACATGGGTGTGAAAGTAGACGCCGCCAGGATGAATAAATATCAAGATGCTGGGTGACAGAGGGAAGAAAGAAACAAGTTCGTAGCTCTAGGGTATAAAGCAAGGATGACTTTCAAAACATGGCCAAAACTTGGAATTCTGGGGAAGAGGGAAAACTGAGAAATGGAAGAAGGAATCAGAAATCCTCTTCATATGACATAAGGGGAGAGAATGAGCAAAAACAGACAGAAAAATGGGGGTAGCTTCAAGAAGTCATGCGTGGGAGGCCTCTTTTTTCTCAGAGAAGCATACAACAAGGTCTTGGGCTGAGAAGAAAGATGGTGGTAATGTTACAGTAATAGTTTAGGGCTTAAGTGAGTAAAATATTGTGCAAAGAAATGTTCAATGGGTTAATGAGCAGGGATGCGGCAACATGTGCCTTGCCTCCCTCTTTTGTTAACACCAAAGTCTTAACAGCTTAATTCTGTGCTTGGGTGGTATCTTTTCCTCCAAATCTTTCCTTCCAAGCCTCACAATTTTTTATTCTGTTCTGAAGGTATGGATTTCTAAATGATTGAGTCACAGGATTAGCAAGTGTTTATTACTTATAAATAAATAATACCAGGTGCTGGAAAAGTAACATCAAGTATAATGAATCCGAATGAAAGAATTATTAAACAACATGATTGCTAAAGGGGGGGGCAAATATATATTAAAATATCTAATGCTGATGTGGTAGGATCATAACATGGAATCTTCAATTAACATGTGTTATCACAGTCTATCAGTTAGAATAATGTATATGACTATGCAAAGATCAACTTTAAAATGTGAAAGTACAGAAAGACATATATCTAGTCTCTTGGGCTTTAAAGCTGATCATATAATATGCATATATATATACGCACATATGTATGTCTTTGGTAATTCAAGTGATTTAGGAAATTAATCTCAAATAAAAATGATTTAAAATGGTTAAAAAGTATGTTGTAAGTATATATTAAGACAAGCATATTTAAAATAATTGATATGATAGAATCATAACACAGAAATCCTTACTTAAAATGTCTTAGTATAGTCTACCAATTAGAAATAATATGTGTATTACTATGCAAAGATCAACGTTAAATTTTAAAAGTACTGTAAAACTCTGTATCTTTGGTAATTTTAGTGATTAATGCTTTAATTAAGAGATGAGGTACATGCAGACATATGCAATAAACTGACATAATTCATCATATTGCAAAGAATAACATGATGAATGCATATGTATATTGTGAATTACACAACGCACATGCAAATCATATACTCATTATCACACAGAGGCATTATTTTTCCCACATTCAAAATGCAACAAATCTTCAAGTACTACTCAATCTACTGTATGACTATTTAGGAACAAAGTAGTTCACGCTATCTTTTGCAGAATAATAATTTAAGCTGAGAAACTCAAGTTAACGGAAACACGGAGCAGACATTTTTAGTGGCTACATCTTTGTGAGCTCAACTGGAAGCCAGTCTCTGTACTATGCATCTGTTGTTCTACGGTGTCATTTTAAACAGAAGCCTAGGCACTGGAGATTTTAATAAGGTCCTTAAATAACCTGCCGAGTTAATCTTTTTTTTTTTTTTTTTTTAAATGTTGAACAGTGAACACATTGGTCAATGACTAGTTGCAAAAATAACAACACTGGTCCGGAAACGGTTTCTCAAGGAACAAGTAATTACTTAAAAACACAACCTTCTGAGATTGATCTGTCTTTGAATGAGGCGTCCTGAAATGAAGACAATTTAAACGTGAATACATTGGGCGCTTGGAAGTAGCCAGAAAATACTGACGTGTGCAGGCTTGGTAAGAGCAGACAAGTTCCCAAAACCTTGACAGAGGTAGAACTGGCTGAAGCTAAGCTCTAAAGGACAGGCTGGGGTTATTTATAGACAGCTTCTTATCACATAGTCAGGTTAACCTTCTCTAGTTTAACGCGACTCGGAGACATACTGTTAATTAGGCTTTTTGACTCAACTCAATGGGAAATAAATATGTCTTTTGCTTTGTTTTGTTTTAATGTAGAAGTTAAAGGGAAGGAACAGGATGCCTCTGGAATTCTACTGACTACAGAGGATTGGTGTTGTACTAACAGGGAACAGTGCATATCTGAACATGTTAATTAAGATAAACAGGGCCAAAATCAATTTTTTGGATCATTTTGAACTTTAATGCTGGCAAAAGGACTACTGTTACTAGCAGCAGACTACTAGATGTTCCTAATTTACAGATGAGATTGAGTCAGCATATGTGAATCAGACAGAGAAGGTCTTTTAAAATTATTATATAATTCAATATGCATTATAATTCTCACTCTTAAATCAAACTTAAAGAAAAATATTTATAGGATCCACCATTGTGTGAATCAAATATAATAGCTTCATGGATGACTTTTTCTCATCTGGGATAAGAAGATAATACCCTTATTAATATATTAACATTATGAAATTTTATAACATTTTAAAGATTTCTTTAAAATGAAAAGTCTATTTTACTTTTTAATTAAATCTATTTCCCAGAAAGGTCTTTAAGGCTCTACAAAGTACCTTGCATTTTCTTAATGCTGACAGTTCTTGAAACCACGCTTGAATGCTTTCTTTATCCTTTGGTGAACAATTGAAAGATCATATGCAAAAGACTGTGCTTTCTCTTTTTCTTGCCCTGTAATTAAGGCATTTTAATACATTTCCTCATAGTTGTTACAAGAGCAAACTATTAAGATTCATAGATTGAGACAATTTTGACTCCTGTGATTATATAAACACATACGATACAAATTTTTCCTAATCAGGGGATTTGAAAAAATAACAACAGAACTCCTTCAAATAAAATGATTAATCTCTGGAAGGTTCAGTTGAAATGGGGCTTCCTATGTTGCCTTAATAAATGTAAATGATCTATAAAAATAGAAAAATACTTTTGGTTAACTATCCCTTAATTCAAATAGGGTAAATGATAAATTCATATTAAGAACACATTTTCTTCAAATCAATGTAAATTCTTAAGCGTTTGAGATCTTTGGGCTTTGTTTTGTTGCTGTTGTTTAAAAAATAAAAATACTGTCTACAAGTCTAAAGATAACCAAGTAACAAACTTTTAAAATCATAGAAGAATTAAGATTTTAATTTAAATGTATACATTTTTTTTTTATGAACAAAGATGCATCTAGAAAGACATACATTTAGTTTGATATTCCTTAAGTTGGGAAACTATATTTGCAATTTAAGAAAAATGCTTTTGTAAATAATGATAAAAAACAAAGCTTAAAATATAAGAGTTACAAATGCTTTAATATTTGTTTGCCAGGAGGAATACAGAACAGAAATTATATATTTATTACGATCTTCTTTAAACAAACAAAAATTGTTCACGATACCATTTAGGAACCATACACTTTCAGAGCACAAAGAAGTATGCTAATACTTCTGTCATATTTGAATCAACGTGCAGAATTTCTTAGCCCTTTACTATATCAGAAGAGACCAGGCTTGCTAACGGGTGTTAAAATATTGTAATTGGATTTGATCTCAGCCAATGAGATGAGTTTTTTTGGATAAACTTTGGAAATTTAAAAAAAAATCATTTTTAGATTTACTGTGTCATCTTAAATTAAGATTGGCAGCAAGAAAATATTAGAAAATGTAGGATGTTATAATTGTAGAATACTTTTGGACAAGATTGATCTGAGAATCTCCCTGACTCTTTTGGGTTTTGCTATAAAAATTTTGGAATGTATAAAAAGAACTAACTCCCTCACTAAATATTCATCTTGCAGATCTTATATTCCCCCTTTAAATTTCTCTCTCACCTTTTGTATTTATTTTGCTGAAATTTAAAAGAAATCCCAGGCTCTTAAGTCACTCCATCCCTACATGTTCTCATATGTACTCTTTGAAAAAAAAAAAAATGGACATTTTCTTACATAACCAGAATGGCTCTGTCATGCCTAACAAAATTAACAGTCATTTCTTGGTGTTAAGAATTCATACGGATCCATATTCAACTTTCAATGACTGTCTAAAAAAAATGTTTTTTAATAGTCCATTTGATGGAATCGAGGTACAACAAGGTCAACTGCATCTGGCTATGATGTCTCAAGTTTCTCTTTCCTAGGGCAGTTTCTCTTTTCCCCATTTATTTTCATGACTTTGCCTTGTTGAAGAAACAGCTCTGACTTCTTTTTAAATTAAACCTGGGACGTCCCTGTTGAAGAAAGTATAATGCACAGCTGAGAAAGTGAAACCTGTCAAAATTTTCAAATTAATTTTTGGCTATAGGGAGGCAAAGGGGGGGAACAGTGAGACACTTAGGCCTATTTAATGATCTGAATAATTTCCAAAAAGCCATTAAACAATTCCACCCTTCATACTAGAGAGCCTGAAACTGTAATAATCCTGCCTAAAATGGGTGCTTTATAACATTACTTTGATATATTGGCAGTTTCTACAATAGTTTTTATTTAACAGTGTTAACATATTTACGCATAAACTAAATGACATCAAATAAGCAAATAAATGTCTAGCAATTCCAACCTTACAAATACTTTTCTTAGAATGTATAAAGAAATAATTATTTTTAAATCAATCTAAGAAATACAAGCTGGCATGTCTCTTAACTTTTGTTTTTAGCTGCCCCCTCCTTTTTTTTTTTTTTTTAAAAGGATCATTTAAGCAGACAGGCAGGTTTTCATTAAATTTAATTTGTGTGGAGCTTAAATATTAAGTTGAGTTACTAGGACGGTAAACCAATTGATGGCTCTGTCTTTTAAAATCTAATGTTGTACTTTTTAAGGAGAGATATATAGAAAATTTAGAGGATTATAAAATGCTAATGAAAATTACAAGTGTTTGAAAAGAGAAAATGAAACTTTCATATATCTCCACAGTATTCGTGCTAAACAAAAAAGTAAATTAACATATATAAGATTGACTGAGTCTTTCCTTGCAACAGCTTTAGCTAATAAAACTTCAAAAAGATCAGTAATGTACAGTTTTTGAACATCCAAAATATGAATGACTTTAAATGGAACCATATGAAGTAAACGACAGTAAAGTGATCGTAGATAAAATTACCAAACTCAAATGAAATAAATTCAAAAGGAAAAGGATGAAGGGCAATTAAGTACCTATTTTGACAATTCTTAGTGGTCAAGTTTTTAAAAGTATGACACAGGAACCTTAACCTATCTATAGATGAGTGATAAATGAGGCATTTTGTGTCATTACAATCCCATAAATCACTTTCTTTAACTGCTGACGGCTTTTATCAGATCTAACCTTTTCAAGCTTCTATTAGAGTGCTAACATTTTCAACTTTGACACATGTGCAGTTTACAAATTCTGCAGCTGATTAACTCTGGACAGAAGCTCACTGGCATCATTGTCTTCAAGTTGGGTGAAAGCCTTAGGGTCTCAAAAACTCAGACACTTACATTACAGTACAAAAATCTCAATTAAAGTGAGGGGCTGGGCTTTAGAGTCACTAAGTGATCGTTTTCTGTTGGGAAGCAAACACCAATAAGACTTCATTTTTCATGAAAAAGGTGACCAAGGAAATACTAAGAATAAAAAAAAGATACAGAAAATCCCTGGATGATAAGGGTTAATTTCTAACCAAGTACATTTTTTTTATCTTAAAATTTTTTTTGGCAATCAAAAGATACATGTATTTTTTCATGTTTCAAATTTTTATTTAAATTCTAGTTAGTTAACATATAGTGTAATGCTGGTTTCAGGAGTAGAATTGAGTGATTCATCACAAAAAATATTTTTCAAAAAATAATTGCTACACTTCGGTTCCGACTCAGTCAAAGAAAATCCAAGATTAATACATTCATGGGGTGAGGAATATGACTACAAATAAAACAATTTAAGTGGGGCTGTTATAACGATGAAACCATTTTAAAGTGAATTTTGTGGAGAGAGAATGAATCAAACTAAAATATATAGTTTCACTCTCCTGCAAATGTCAACGTTCTAAGTTAAAGGTTGTTTTGGATAATTTGAGAGATCAATTCATTCGAAAAAGAGAAAATGAAAACTTCTCTTATTCTTCCTACCTTTAAAACAATTGTGTTGCTATTATAAAGACAAAGCATGTAAAAGGTAATGCAATTTCTGTTTAAGCTATTGTTAAAATACCAAATCTCCGTGGGATGCCTTTTACACGTAAGTTATAATGAAATACTTATCACCAACGTGGAACAATCTAAACATGTATCACAAGATGAAACTTTAAAATAATCAAAATATTTGCCTGTTAATAATGGAGAAATAAATAAGGCAAATATGTGTAAGCTGAAATCTTCTTTTACAGTGCAGACAAGAGAAGTTCAACACTCCACAGTATTTTTAATTTTAATGGTCCTAATTTCTGAGTAAAAGAGTCAAATACAACGGTCCAACTTGACCATCTGAGGGTCTGGTGATTAACACAAGATTGTGCCGGTAGGTACTATGCGGATGTCAATGTGCTTAGATAAACAGCGCATACATAAATACATTTGAGTAGATGTGAGTTTGTAGAGACAAAGATATCACAGAAACTTGTTTAGAAAATAGAACTGACACAGACCTTGAAATAAAGCTAAAGTTAAAAAAAATACTGTCTCTGGCAATAATAGCCAGACAGAACAAATCCTGATACTGGTTGTTTGACCACCAGAAACCCACTACTTCAAATAGTATTAGTTTTGATAAGAACTACTGGCCATCAAGCCTAAATAATAAAACCTACAGAGACAGACTAATGGCACTAAAGTAAAAATGTTCACAGACAGCCTCCTGCGGCAGATTGCCTCTTGTTGATAAATGACAAATCTTAGAAAAATAGTGGGGGAAGGACAACTTTTCTAGCACCCAAACCCACATAGTCTCATAATGTCACCATCTAAGGCCTATCCATGACAAATTAAAAACTTCTTTATTTCACTAATAATGTCACTCATCACAGGAGCTGGGCAGTTACACTTTGACAATTCAGATGTAAATCCTGGGTTGCCTATGAGTATTCATGACAAAGGCATATTTATCATTTAAAACAAAAGGACATGACTTCTTGGTGTTCATATCAAAGACCAGTGATGGATGAGGCCATGCTAATCAAAAGACAGACTAGAAAGAACACAGATGTTTGCTACTTTGATTAAGAAAAGACTATTCCCTCCCCTAAACTTCCCCAATATGGCTATTTCAAATAGTTTCAAATATATAATTTTAAATAGATACCTAAGAGTTTAAAATTTCCAGTTGTAGCTTCTACAATAAAATATGCTTTCCCCCCAACCTCAAATTACAGAAGCAAAATTCTTGAAACCAAAAAAAGATCAAATTACCAGAGAGGAATAATTCCTCAGAAGTAAGCCGTACAGGGATTTCCACAATTGGTTTTATCCTTCTCAATTATTATTTTCAATCCAGGAAATGAAGAGAAAGACAGTCTATCATTCCAAACTTTTATAAATAGCACAACTGTGAGCTGAAATCAATGTGAGGAACTGTAAGGAGAGCAAGCTGAAGACATTTTTGACATATTTGTTTCTGACCATTATGTCTCTGTTGTTTCAAATGCTCTTCAAAGTTGAAAAGCATGTAAAAACAGCCAATGTCCATATTTTAAGGTTTATTCAAAACCTTAAACACAATTAATTCTGGTGATTTTAGCATGTATCGCCATTTTGGATGAGGCAGACCAAAAATAAGTGTGTCATTAAAAAAAAAAAAAAAAGAGGGGCGCCTGGGTGGCACAGCGGTTAAGCGTCTGCCTTCGGCCCAGGGCGTGGTCCCAGCGTTCTGAGATCGAGCCCCACGTCAGGCTCCTCTGCTGGGAGCCTGCTTCTTCCTCTCCCACTCCCCCTGCTTGTGTTCCCTCTCTTGCTGGCTGTCTCTATCTCTGTCGAATAAATAAATAAAATCTTTAAAAAAAAAAAAGATATTTAGAGCTGGAGCTATTGATAGCACTTCTTCCCATTCCACTGATGAAGAGCTACCATCAGGACTGGCTAATAGAAATCCAATTTACGAGGGCCTGCTCATTTGAGTGCCTTTCAAGATGCACAGGATTGGTAACCCTTCACACTTGCAAACAAATGTCTGCTCTTCCAGGGCAGGACGATTTTAATGTGGTTCCGGAGAAGTCATCACAGCTAGGTCACCTTGAAGATGTGGATAGTAGGGGCAGAGGGGTGGGGAAAGCCTATCTGGTAACGTCTCCTGCCAATTGCCCTTGCCTGCTTTTCAATCCCAGTGGAGCACACTTGTTGATAAGCTTTTCACAGAGTAGTATAGGACAAAAAACACAACACAACACAATATAAAGCCGTATTGGGGGAAGGAACTATGTATGCATTAAGAGAATACTGGAGTAGTTTGGGGCCACCAGCTGAAATGCTAGGTAGGCAGAAGTTTCCCCTCCTGGTAGGATCATCTTCCTCTCAAAATGATCTTCCACATCAAAATCCTATGGTCACTCTGTGCCACCTACATCACCTGTGCTTCTTTGTCTGGAAATCCTTTGCCACATTAAATGTGCCACTGGTGTTAGGCCAGCAAGGACCTTCATTCCACTTTACACAACTGAGCTGCGACCATATGTTCACCAGGGTTGACTTTTCAACGGCTGTAGTGACTATCACATGCCCTACTTGTACTGGGGATGTCCACCTTTTTAAGTATATACCTACTTCTCACAGAGGGAATTAAGGGTTGACTATTTCAGAGAGCCTAACACTCAATATATTAAGAGGTATTTATAGAATAACAAAAATCTTTCACCTTTTGGCCCTTTTATGAAAAATTTACTGAATGCCTAATATATTTAATATTCAGTAGCATGTGAGAATAATTTTTATGCAACTCTGATAGTTAGAAAGATAGATAACTCAATTATTAGATCATCTATCAAAATATTCAGATGTATAAGAGGCTACTAAAAAGATTGATGACTGAGAAAGTCCACTGATTCTCTAGCCATCATATTCATGCATTTGGCCAGACAACATTTTTCGCTGCCTTCACAAGCAAGCTTCATTACCCATCACTCCACTGAAAAGAGTTTATTATGAGGCTGCCATCTTGGCAAGACTATTATTTAGATGATAAATGCTGAGGGGAAAAAAAAGTGTGTCTACTTTTTTTTTTTTTTTAAGAAAAAAGATGAGCTTTTCTGACAGATAAAACAAACAGCATCTACATTTCTAATTAACTTAAATTTGGCAGATACAAATATAGGTCAGTTAAAGCTATGATGTTATCTTCTGTCTGAATTTTACCCTTAATTTGCAAAATGTAAATTAACTAATTAGAAGAAAAACAGCATGATTAGTGACAAAATGCTTCAGCTGGGTCTTTGCTTCCTGACATTTATGATCAACTATAATGAATTATTGCTTTTTAAAATAATTGATAGAATATATATATTTTTTCTTACCACAATGCAAGAAATTTTACTAAGAATTTATAAAAGAAGGCCAGGAGCCTGGCAAAACAACACAACTTTGTAGTGTACTTTCTGGGGAAAAGATGCATATAGAATGCCATCATATTAGAAACAACTGGGTTAATTTATGCCTGTGTATGTACCTCACGGTGAATTTGGAGGAAAGAAGTGTGTAGAGATTAAGTCACTAATAAGCCCAGTAAAAAGACTGTCAAAACTTAACCCTTTCGCTGTCATCTCAAATGGATTTGCTGTGTACTCAAGCAATTAGTGAGAGCGGTGCATGTGTGCGCGTGTGCCCATGCGTGCACCTGCATGCCGGACTGCGGGGTTAAAATGTTACTCGGAGAATGGCTAGAAAAGAGAAAAGGATTTGGCTACTTGTGTTTCAGCAGGAAAACCTGTCATTGTTAAGTAGAATTAATCTATGTAATAGTTAAGGAAAAAGAGGTTCTCAACTATTCCGATGTAGTTAAGACTCCACAATGAGAAGTACATCTGCAATGTCAGACATAAGTGTCAATGAAAAATTACATAAAGTCCTGAAAGGTCGGGCCTGTGGAGGGGGCCAGGCTTTGGAGTATGGAGTGTGTGTGTGTGTGACCAGGCCCTGGACAGGCAGAGCAGGATCCGGGCTGTCAGTCCTCATAGCACACAAACTTAGAGGTCTAATCTGAATAAGGAATACCAGGAAATTGGAGCTGAAGCCTCTGGAATCCTAGAAAGGAGCTAAATGTGCTTTGTCAGTACTGGGCATTGGTTTCCAGTGACATGACAACATCTGAAAGGGAAGAGAAAATAGAGAAACAATTCAAACAAAGACGTGTGGTGATGTCCAGGGTACTACTGGAGAGTTCAGGTACTATGCAAAATAGGTGAACAGTGAAACAACGAAGTACTGCAAAAATTCAGTCCTAATTTTAGGTTATGTCACTAAATATTTACCTTGGACAAGCGTACCTTAATTTCATTGAGCAGACAGTTATCACATTTGGAAACCATTTGACTAAAATACTGGAATACTCCTTTTTCTCCAACATTATGACAAATACATAAAATCTTCCACAATTTGCAGAGTGCAGTTTAAATGCTAGGAGAATATTGTCACACTTATTTTACACTTACTAGTTGTGGAGATAGCAGGAAAACCTTTCTAAATAGCCACTCTTGATGAAAAGCATTTAGCTTACTACTTTTATATTTTGGAAATTCATTAATGGTAAACATTCTTTCTCTCCATCCTCATCCCCACACTGCTGTAACAGGGCATTAAGAAATAATATGGGTTACTAGTCAAAGCTCCACTTCACAGTAGATAAATCTAACACAGAACATATTCGTACATGACAGAAAATTCTCTTGACAGCTCTCTGGCCTCCACCTAACTCTTCAACCCCTTAACACATTATATCACCTATGAGGTGACTACTTCAAAAGCCACCTAAGATTTACTTTCGTGTAAATTAATTTTGCACTTTGGAGGTAATCCTCAAACATTCGAACACCAATAAATTGTTTCTATCACAAAGATAAAGACTGTAAAACATATTATAGCATAGAGACCTCCTCATTTGTTTCATTTTTCTGTTTCAAGGATTAACAATCTCCACTCACATGTATCATTCTGAAAAGTGAATTTAATTTCTTTTGATTAAAAGCATTAATAGCTCCCACTAAGATTTTTGGCTTGATGGTCACTGAGAAAAGGGACTAGAGAAACTTAAAAAGCAATCATTTATGTTCATTTGGTGTTCATCTGTAAAGGAGGAGAAAGGCAGAAAGAGCAAGGCAGTGTCAGGTACCCAACCGAACTTGGGTCCCTCAGTACTGCAGGAAGGTCAGATCCTTTCAGGGTTGTACTGGCGTGTCAAAATACGTCAACAAACATCACACCGCGGGAAGGAGAATGACCTTTCGGTTCTTTACATTTGGGCTGCCGATGGAGCTTTGGACAGACGGTATGCACGAATGGTTTTCCTAGCTGCTTGACAAATGCAACTCGCAAGCTTTCTTTCAAGTGTGATTATTAAAAGCCCCAGGTTTTTACATTTTGGTACAACTTTCTAAACCCATGTAACTCATGATGGAAACTGATGTTAGGTTAACCAAATAATCAGATTCAATGCAACTAGACTAAAATTACTGTGTAATGGTTAAATGCAAGAGATGAAGATTGAGAGTCAATAAATGTAGAAACATTTTTATTCACTCTAATAGTAATACTTTTTGTTCATCAGTTCTCTGAACTTTATTATGGATGTCATTATATCACAGTGCTCTGCTTTCTCTCCCTGTCCATAGAAAAGGGCATTTCTCTACACTCCTCCATGAAAACCCACTTTGTCTATTTACTGTGGATGATTTCTACATCCTGCCTATCTCTGATCCATCACTTGAACTCCTATTCTGCAAGCCAGTTGCCTTTGGGCATCTCTAAACATCACACCTGAAGTTACTGCTAACCTGGATTATTTTCCACTCTCAATTCTTTAACAGCATCAGTTTTCTCTCCATACCACCAATATCAAAACCTCAAAGTTATCATTGTACCACACCTGCCAATACAACAACATTTAGTTACTTGCCAAATTCTGTAAATTCTGTCTTTGTCACCTCTGTAAATCTATCTCGTCTTCTTCCATTCCCACCCACCATTATGATTTGGGAATTAATGGAGTATTTCAATACGGACAACTGTGTTAGCAATTGTGTTTCTATCCCCAACTTCTGACTTCTGTCCACTCAAAGCAAGGCTCCCAGAACATCCATCCTAAAGTTAGGTCCTAATCATGCTACTCTTCTATCAAAAAGTCTCCCCTGGCTTTCCAGCTCTATGACCTTGATGTGGGCACTTAAACTCCCTATGCCTCACCTTTCTCATATGAAATGGGGATAAAATACTAGTATCTCCCTCATACGGTTATTATGTGGAGGAGCGCCTGGGTGGCGTAGTCATTAAGCGTCTGTCTTCGGCTCAGGGCGTGATCCCCGCGTTCTGGGATCGAGCCCCACATCAGGCTTGTCCGCTGGGAGCCTGCTTCTTCCTCTCCCACTCCCCCTGCTTGTGTTCCCTCTCTCGCTGGCTGTCTCTCTCTGTCAAATAAATAAGTAAAATCTTAAAAAAAAAAAAAAAGGATTCTTATGTGGATCAAAGAGGATAATACACAGAAGTGCTTAAGCCAGTGCCTTGAACATAGCTGGTGCTCAGTGTGAGCTACTTCTGTGATCCATGTACATGTTTTGTTTCCCAATTAGATTGAATTAAACTCCCTGAAGGCAGGATGAAGCTTTGCTTATCTTTGCATGCTCTGAATGCATAAGGAACTTAATACATACCTACTGAACTTAGTCATAGATCTATGCTACTACTGATGGACATTTTGCTAGAGTACGCTGCATTAGGAACAGGTAGTAGTAAAGGTATTCATTTTACATTAAAATAATGAAAGGCAGCTGGAGCTGATCAAAATTTTAGTCTAGTGCCAAGTCAATATGGTCTTATACCTGACCTATGCTCACAACCAATGACTTCATTTTTACCACCTTCATGATCAATATAGAGTGCTCTGCAAGTATTACAGCTGAAGCTGTATCCAGGATGATTATGATAGACTCACATCTACATAAGTTGATGAGCTTTACGAATTAAAAAACTCTCTTTTTGCTAAATAAAGGAATTTTGCATTAATTTTCAATCTATGATCACTTGGAATGAGCTATCAGGGATGCTACAGGACTAAATTTAAAATGTGTAAGTGGTGGTGGTTAGCAAAGCTGCCAGTGATAAAAGGGAAGAAGATGGCAAACAGGAATATATAAAGAGAAGTAGGAAGGGTTAACAGGATGGTTAACCTTGCTGGCAGAAACCTTGTAAGAAAATAAGGATGAACAAAATGGTAAACATCTCAATGTTAGCGATTCAGGTAGGAAAGGGAGTAAAACAAGAGAATGGAATTCATAAATCATAAGTAGACTGAGAATATAAAGAAGAGAGCAAGAAAACAGAAGAGAATCTAATTTGCTTGTGTTAAGTGGAATAAATGGATAAATGGAACTCATAGTGGGAGTTAAGTTTTTATGAGAATATGACTTCCAGGGTCAATTAGAAATGCGAAGGAAAGGATGTTTACCATTGCTATTATGTATCCACACAGGTTTTTGTTTTATGAGAAGAGGAGTATGAGACATGCAAATTGTATTCATGGCTCATTTTCCATACTCTACGCGTGTGAGAGGAGAATGAGCAAGGGCAAACTAGGACAACACAGCCTCATCACCTGTAAGTCACCCATCCCAGGGGATTCTTGAATGATACCAAATATGACAAGATGCTCAAAATGGGAAAATGTGTCTCTTAAATGTAGAGGCAGAGAAAAGTGAGAGAACAGGCATAACTTCCGCAAACAGGGCTCTATCTCACCAAAGATGGCCAGCTCTATGTCAGTCCAAGTGGCAGCAGAAGCCCTTGGTAAGTGCTAATGAAAGATGACTGAAGAAAGCTGCCTTCTAACAACCATACATTTATTATCCAATCTTTCATCTTGGCCATACCAAAGCCTTTCCCTTTGCTGGGCAAAAAATAGTGACTGAAAATCCCATTTCAACTCTAAGGATCTGGGGAGAAAGAGACCTAGAGGTATGTTTGAGAGAGAGAGAGAGATCAAAAGAAAGAAACCTGAAGGTTTGCACAATCCTCTCCCATAAATTATTCTATTCATAGTTGATGCTTAAGAAAATTTGTGTATAGTAACAATGAAATCTATAACTTATATAGCAAATAAGTTTACAAGGTTAACATTGAATAAGGCAAACTGTTTACAATGTGTTAAACTATGTGTTAAAAACCATAACTGAGAGACATCTCCTTGGAGCCAAGATGGGGTAACAGGGACTGGATTTATCCTCCTGCTGGAAATAAATAAACAAACGTTATAGATGATGACAGATGACGACAGCAATGAGGAACAACGCTCCCTGAGTGATGAAAAACAAAAAAGGTAAGCCCTTTGCCCCAGCCCACCTCCTGGAGAGAGTTTTCAGGCTGCGATGTGAAGATGAAGAACCTACGTGAGGCTCAGTGGGTCTCTCTGAGTTGAGGAGATAGAGATGGAAGGATGGGAAGACCAGGCAGGTAGAGTCTATAGAAGAGAATACCAGCAGAAGAGAGCTGCATAGAGAGAGAGAATTCCAGAGACTATCTGTAGGTCTCCCTTCAGTATACAGCAGTACGTTGATCAGTACACGTGTGACCGGAAACATTTCTATGATCAATTTGACCTGATTGCCAATTATAGCACTGTTCACTCACAAGAGCAGAACAAATTTTCTTCTCAAGTGCACATGAAACACCAAGATAGCCATAGTCTAGGCCACAAGACAAATCTCAATAAATTTCAAAGGGTGCAAGTTTATTTCTGGCCTCAATGGAATTAAATTAGAAACCGGTAACAGGAAGCTATGTGAAAAATTTTCAAATATTCGGGAACAAAATACTCTAAATGTATCTAGACTATGAATTAAAGAAGAAATGAAAAATTAGAAAGTATTTGGAACAAAATAAATATGAAAACCCAACATATAAAATTTTCTGGAATACAGCAAGCAGTTCTTTGAGGTAAATCTGCAGCACTAAATTCCCTCTCAGAAAAAAAGAATGGTTTTGAATCAATAAACTCAGCCTTCCACCTTAGGAAACGAGAAAAAGAAGAGAAAATGAAAGTGAAACTAAAGAAAAGAAAAAATATATATACAGATTACATTAGAAATCAATAAAAACAAAAAAGAAAAGTAGAAACAATCAATAAAACTAAAAATTCGTTCTTTCAGAAGACCCTTAAATTGATAAACCTCCAGGCAGACTGATCTGGAAAGAAGCTATAATTATCAATATCACAAATGAAAAAGCTGACATCACTACAGACAGATCCTACTGCTATTAAAAGAAAAAGGGAATATTCTGAGTAAGCCTATCCCAATACATTCCACAACTTAGATGAAACGAACATTGTTTTTTGAAAGACACAAAGTACCAAAGTTTACTAAAAAAAAACAAAATAAAAACAAAACCCAACAACTTGAATCATCGTTACATCTATTAAACAAGTCAATTTCATAGTTAAAAACCTTCCAACAACGACAACAAAAATAGGTACAGATGTTTGACTAGGAAATTTTACCTAACAGTTAAGAAATAATAACAAATCTGCACAAACTTTTCCAGAAAATTGAAGAGGGGAAACCTCCTAACTCATAATATGAGCCAGTATTACTCTAATACCAGACAAACACTTAGCAGGAAAAATAAATATCACTCATAAATGTAAAAGAAAAAATTCTTAATACATCTTCAACTAATCAAATCCAACAAAATATAAAAAAGGTATTGTTTCATGACCAAGTGGAATTTATCCCAGGAATGCAAGGTTGGTATACATGCAGGAATCAATCACTGTAATTCACCATTTTAACCTATTAATAAAAAAAAAAATACCCATTTGACCTTAATTGATGCAGAAAAGCCTTTGACAAAATCCAACACCTATTTTTGATAAAGTCTCTCAGCAAGCTAGGAATAGCAAGGAGCTTCCTTGACCTGATACAGAACATTTACAAAAACTTACAGCTAACATTACTCTTAATGTGAAAGATTGAATGCCTTTTCCCTAAGAAAAGCGATGTATGTTCTCCACCACTATTCACCTTTGTATAGGTGATTCTAGCCAGTGTAGTTAAAAAAAAAAAAAAAAAAAGCATCCAAATTGAAAAAAGAAGTGACACTGTCTTTTTACAAGTGACATGGATGTCTATGTAGAAAATCCTATGGCATCTACCAAAAGAGTAAAGTATTAAAATGAGTTTTACGAAGTTGTAGAATGTAAATTAACATACAAAATCAACTGTATTCCTCTATAGTAACAATGAACAACTGGGGTTTGAAACGAAAACTATCACTTCTTTTTGCTTTCCCTTTCTTTCTCCTTTCTTTCCCTTTCTTTCTTTTTTCTTTCTTTCTTTCTTTCTTTCTTTCTTCCTTCCTTCCTTCCTTCCTTCCTTCCTTCCTTCCTTCCTTCCTTCCTTCCTTATTTTGAGAGAGAGCACACATATGTGTGTGCATGAGTAGGGGCAAGAAGCAGAGGGAGAGGGAGAGAGAATCTTGAGCAGGCTCCACACTCAGCATGAAGCCCAGTGTGGGGCTTGATCTCAGGACCCTGAGATCATGACCTGAGCCAAAACCAAGAGTCAGATGCATAACTGACTGAGTCACCCAGGCACCCCCAAAACTATCATTTCTAAAAGCATCAAGCAATATAAAACACATACAGATCAATCTAATGAAAATGTGAGAGATTTGTTACACTGAAAACTACAGGGCATTTTTAAGAAAAATATTAAAAGACCTAAATAAATGGAGAGATACTATGATCATGGATCAGAAGACTCAATATTTTTAAGATATCAATTCTTCCCAAATTGACCTATAAATTCAATGTAATCCCCATCAGAATCCCAATAGGCTTTTTTGGGATGAATTTATAAGATGATTCTAAAATTTATATATTAATGCAAAGGACCTAGAATAGACAAAAATAACTTTGAAAAAGAAAAATAAAGTTTGAGGATTTATATAGTTTCCAAAATATAGCTATAGTGATCAAAATGATAGAGAATTGGTATAGACAAACTGATCAATGGTACAAAATAGAGAATTCAGTAAAAGGCCTACATATAAACGATCAATTGATTTTTGACAAATGTGCAAAGGCTACTTAGTTGAGAAAGTATAGTCTTTACAACAAATGGTTCTGAAGCAATTGCATATCCATATGCTAGAAAATGAGCTTTGATCCACTTATCACACCATATATAAAAATTAACTGAAAATGGATGCTAGACCTAAATGTAAATCTAAAATAAATCTTTTAGGAAAAAAAGGGGGGGCGATCTTTGTGATTTATTTTTTAAAAGATTAAAAAAAATTTTTTTTTTTTAATTTTAAGTAATCTCTACACCCAACGTGGAGAGCTTGAACTCACAACCCTGAGATCAAGAGTTGCATGCTTTATCGACTGAACCAACCAGGTGCCCCTGTGATTTCTTTAGATCTTTGAATCTTCAAGATTCCTAGATGTGACATCAAAGGCATAGTCCATAAAAGAAAAATTGGTAAACTGTACTTTATTAAAATTAAATTGAAAGCCACTGTTAAGAGAATGAAAAGATAAGCTACAGACTGGGAGACAATATTTCATATCGGACTACATGTCTGATAAAAGACTTATATTCAGAATATTTTTTTAAAACTACCAAAACACAATAAGAAAAGAACTCGAGAAGTGAGCCAAAGACTTGAACAGACAGTTCTCCAAAGAAGACAGGTAGCAAATAAGCAGGTAAAAAGATTCTCACTGTCACTTGTCCTTATAGAAATGCAAATTACAATCACACCGAGGCACTACTACACAACTCTTAGATAGCCTACCGTTAAAAAGACTGAACATAATAAGTGGTGGGGAAGCTGAGCAACAGCTGAAACTATCAAACTGCTGGTGGGAATGTAAAATGGTACAACCACTTTGGAAAACGGTTTAATCGTTTTGCAAAAAGGTAAACATACACTTAACGTATGTCCCAACCATTTCATTCCGAAGTATTTGGCTAAGAGAAATGAAACCATACAAATATTTTTACGTGACTTATCAAAGGAGCTTTATTACTAATAGCTAGAACTAGAAACAACCTAAATGTCAATTAATAGGTGACCAGATAAAAAAATAATGGCATAGCTACGTAAGTGGATACCTCTCAGCAAAAAACAAAACCAAACCAAAGAAAGCCAAAGTACATGCTGTATGATTCCACTTACAGAAAATACTAGAAAATGCAAACTGAATCTATAGTGAGGAAAGCAGATTAGTGGTTACCTGGGTGCAGAGAGAAGTGAAGAGATTGAGAGGAAGGATTCTAAGGAGGCACAAGAACTTTTGTGGTGGTAGGTATGTTGAATATCTCTACCGTGGTGATAATTTTATAAGTTTATATAAACGTATCAAAGCTTGTCAAATTGTATACTTTAAATATATGCAGTTTATGTCAATTATACCTCAATAGAGCTATTTTAAGACTATTCTTATTTATTAAAACAGACTTGCTTCTTATGTGCAACCAAATGCAATTCAGAAAAAAAAATGAACTCCATTTAAAATAAAAACATACATTTCTTAACAAATGTTCCACAGTACACTTCTCTTCTGAATTCCAACTAGTCTTCAGACAGTTCAGTCAGAATTTGTGAATGTGAACCGTATACAAAAGACTTCTCTAATTCTCTAGATTTCAAATCCAACAATTCAGCGGTTATTATATTCTGGGTGTATTGGAATACATGACAGGCTTTTAAAATAATCCTACAGATACATTTTTGAATATAGAATAAGGGCTTCTAAGAAAGCAACAGAGAACACCTGGACCATTTTTCGCTAACCTTATGGAGGTAAATATCTAAAGCACATATGCTGGAGAGCTTTTTAGATCAGCTCAGTGAACCCATTAACTGAGTAAAGCAGCCTCTTAACACAGATTTCTCACCATGGCTGACAGGAAACTGCCTGGTGGGGCAGAAAGTGCACAGGTGTGAATTCAGAGGGAGATCTGGGTTCGGGTCCCATCCCTGCAATTTACGGCCTCAGGCCTTACTATAAGACCCCCCAAAACAGAGTTGGGGTCCCTACTGACTGACACTCAGCGCCTGTGAAAGTGTTTGCTGACCTGAACCTTTATTCCTTAACAAGGCTTTATTTTTCTCATCAATACTCTGTTGGAAAGCAGAAAGACTACAAATGCAAGGGCTGTTTGGCTATTACCTCACCAAGGCTAGGTAAAGAAGAAGCTGACATCAGTGCTGCATGTAGACTGGCATGACCACTTAAAGTTTTCAAAAGAGAAGAAAAACTCCCAAGGTCCAGGCTCTACCCAACATCAATTAAATCAGTTCTCTTATCAGGGATAAGACCCGCATCAGTATTTTTAAAATGCCCCTTATGTGATTTCAATACATGGTGAAGTTTGAGTATCACTGACCTATAACCCTGAGCCATTTTAAGCATCAGTTTCAACCCGATCTCCAATATTCTAGAATAAGTACAGAAATGGATTCTGTATTCTTGGGCTCCTGACTCTCTCTGTGCTCCCGAGTCACTTCCTATTGGCAGAATCTCTATTATTCTTCCCTCACTCTCTCTGGATGATCATAATGGTTGTGTTTCCATCCTTAGAATGACCGACCACCCAATCATTTACTTGTTAGTTTGGTGTGAGGTAACTTTTCCGAAGCATATGTGACTCATATTAATTCCATCTTTTTTTTTTTTTTTTAAAGATTTTTTTAATTTATTTATTCGACAGAGATAGAGACAGCCAGCGAGAGAGGGAACACAAGCAGGGGGAGTGGGAGAGGAAGAAGCAGGCTCATAGCGGAGGAGCCTGATGTGGGGCTCGATCCCATAACGCCAGGATCACGCCCTGAGCCGAAGGCAGACGCCTAACCGCTGCGCCACCCAGGCGCCCCTCATATTAATTCCATCATAGTGGGTCAGCAGAAGAGTCATCCTTTCAACAATTCTTTGGTCCCCTGATTTTGGAAAACTGGTCGATATACTCTCTCTATACCCGTGTGCCCCCCAAATCTTGTGCATGCCTGAAGGCAGTAATCAGATAGGTATCTTTCTGAGAAACTACAACTCATTAATATTTCCTTATATGTCTATTTTCTTTCTCTTTAGTCCTTCAACCCATTCCAGTTATTTAACAAGTGTCTCTTTATTGCAAATATCACTTTAAAAGCCTAAGGAACATTCCTACCCCTTATTCAGTTTTGGATTTTAAGTCAACACTGAAAACAATTAACAACAGCAGACAACGTGAATTACTTGGTGGGGAAAATTCTTGCATTTCACATTCCAAATGCAGAAAAAAAATGTTATGAGAAGTCATTCTTATAAAAGTACTATATACGCAGCAGACACTTTCATCCTTTTCAAATATTTCAAGGTTACTCCAGCTAATAACAGTGTCAAGTATTTGTCTGGAACAACAGAACATCAATATCTCACAACCATCTCCACCAAAAGAGATGGAAAAGCAAATTATTATATTTTACCTTTAGAGGAGCCCTCTCCAGTGCATTTGCTAATTATTAGTCAATCTGTCTCTTGTTGTTGCTGATGACTACTTGTTAGTATACGGCAGCAGTGCCTTCTGAGGCTGTTGTAATTGAAGGTTTGCAAGAGCTTCTATTGCTGAGGCATATACTCCAACTTAAGACAGATGTGATCAGCCTTGTTTTTAACAGGACTGAAATAACTGGAAATCTGTGATTTGGCTAATTGCAGGCTTCCTGAAAGTATCTTAACACAGGAAAAACTTTGGCCATCCTCTGAAAAAATACCTTCCTTAACTCTAACTGCTAGGCAGCCCCATTCTGAATGCCTCACCTCTCAAGGCAGCACCGACCAGAGAAAGCAATTGCTAAACCATTGAGTAAATAACCAATCTTTAAAATATACTTAGAGGTAAGAACTAAAGTCAAATCAATTCTTGTGGCAGAAGGTATTAGCTTAGCAGTGCCTCTAGGAGTGTAGACTCTCTGGAGCCAAAGGTCCAAAGTTCTGACATATGGAACTCAGCTCTTAATCTTTTCAGTGATACATAAATGTGATCAAGAGCACATTTCCTCTTGTGCTCATTTCCCCTCACATCCTAACACCAGTACAAAAAATCACCTTGGAAGATACATGTATTTGCTTCCTTTGATACTGTTATTTGGAACTGTTCAAGAGTGGTCCATGGCCTGGCCCAAACCTTGAGAGGATTCTACTCTATACCCCTCTGGTTGTATCCTAATCCATGGGGTGAGGATTCTGTAGGACCAAGGGGACATCCCCACTTGCTGTATATTCCCCCAATCCCTATCTAGGCCACATTCCATGTACCAGGGACCTTAGAACTGATCACCTGTTGGCTCCTCCACCAGTCAGGAATACCTGACCGGTGTCCACCAGATTTTGGGCATTTGATGACAGATAAAACATATAGATAAGATGAAACTCAATCTTAACTGGAGGAAGGTGACAAGTAAACAAGAAATTACAGTATTTGACAAATGCTATGAAATTATTAGCAGAACACGGGAGTGGGTACCGAACCCAAGCTTGGAATGCAGGAAGGTTTCCCAAAGAGATGTCAGCCAAGCTGAGTAGTCCAGGAGGAGTTTATCTGGCAAAGAAGGTAAATAAAAATGTCTACTCAGAAGACTTCTACAATACATCAGACAGGGATATACAGGAGAAAAAGACAGAGGGGAACTAATATTGGTTGACTGCCAGGCACTTCGAAAGAGCTTTACATGTATTAAATAACTGATCTTCATGACCACGTGGTCAAGAAGGTATAACTGACACCATTTTATGGAAGAAAACAAAGACTCAGGGACGTTAAGCAAGTTGTTCCTAGTCATGGGACTGGGAAGTGGCATGGCCTGGATTCAAACCCAAGAACAGGAGAGATTCCCTCCATCATTTCAAGGATCACTAAACTGGGAAATCATGTTGAAACAAAACTTTGCCTTGTGCTTGCCAGTCAGTAAGTGTTGATCCTCTGAGAGAAATGAAGAGGTGTATCTACATAGTGCACTTCAGTTTCTCATGGAGGCCAGAGCGTGCCCGGAATGGCAGCTGAGATTTCCACGTGCTTGATCGGTAGCTGTCGGGCGTGGTGCGCGTGCTGCTGAGCTGCTGTGAAGCTTTCCTCTTTACGGTCACTTAATATTTTCCTTCAAATGGACCCACCTTATCTCCAAACACCAAAAGTGAGCACAGGGTGTCTCCTCCTGATTCTTGGAAAAACCACATATATGTATAGAACCCGTGTATGTAATTTGGCCTCAGATTATAGAATTGCTTTTTTTTTTAACTGTCACAATCAAATATGAAAATATACTTAGTAATATAGGTCAAACTGTCAAAGAACTCACTTTTTGATGATAGAAGTAGAATGAGAAGGCTTCTGGGGTGTTGACTGCACAAGGAAATGTGGTTTTTATACAACTTGTATTTATAGCCCTACGTATATGGGAGATATAAATGCATATACATGTAAATATATATGTATTTTCTTTATAATCATATATATAGCCTTATAAAATTTGGGGCTACATTATGGTCCAAATGCTGCTTCTCAGAGGCGCTCTATTTCCTTTAACTCCACAGAAGTAGAGACCGTAGAGTTTTGAGGAGCTATTTGATCAAAGTTCATACCCGGGAGAGGGGCCTGCACACAGGAGACAGCTTGTGTTCTGTACTCAATGTCTTCGACTTTAGGGAAGGTGATGGCACTGCAAAATTTAATTTTTTCCAAGGTTAATTAAGCCAGGGAAAATTCCTGCAGCTCTGATTACAAAGGAATGAGGGGCACACTATGTATAGTAATTAACAATAGCAATATAAAAGGTAAAGCTCTTTAATAAAGGCTTGTTTTCAAACAAACTGATGTTGATATAAATGTTTATTCTTTCACTCAGATAGGGATAAATAATTTGAAGAAAAGTCCAACCAAGTGAGGAGGGAGAGATGACTGAGGTGGGGCCATTTAGATTGAGTGGTCACGGAAGGTATCCCCGAGGAGGGGACTGTGAGCAGACCCCTGAACGGCGTGAGGAGTTCACCATGTGGAGATTCAAATGAAGAAAACTCCAAGCAGAAGAATTATCCAGAATAAGAGTTCTGAAGTAAAAATGAGCAGTGTAGATTTAAGGAAGGCCCAGAAAGCCAGTGTGGCTGCAGAAGTATAAGAAACGGAGGGAGCCTTAGTTGAAGAGAGAGAGGGGCAGGTGTGCAGGTAACTGAGGGTGGTGGAGAGACAGATCACGCAGGGCTCTGAATGTCCTGGGANNAAAGAGTTTGGATTTTATTTGAAATATGAGGGGAAGCCACTGAGGAGTTTAGAGCAGGAAGCAATACAATCTGATTTGTATTTCCCAAGAGTCTCTCTGGCCAGGGTACGTAAAACGGACCACAGGAGTATAAAGGTTCACTTCTGGAGACCAGTTTGGAAGTTACAGCAACAGTTCAAGAGATGATGACAGATAGTGAGGTGATGCCAGGGAAGAAGGTGATACTGACACATGATGTGACACATGACAAAGATGGAACTGAAAGGACTTTCTGGTAGGTTGGTGGTGGGTTGGGGTTTTGGCTTGAGTATTTGGGCAAATTGTGGCACCATTAGTTGGGCTTGGGAGGAAATGGGGGAGCCACAAGCCTGGGGAGGAAAATCAAGGTTTAATGTTAGACGTGTTAGGTCTCAGATACCCACTGGATATCCAAGAGGAGATACTGAGTGGACAGCTGGATAAATAAATTTGTACTCAGCGGAAATATTAGGGCTGGCAGCAAGAATTAGGAGATACTATTACAGAGATGGTGTATAAAGCCATAGTCTGTAATGAAATCTCCAAGAGAGACACCCGGAAGTGAATGTAGTTAGCAAAGGGAAGAGGGCTGAGCACCGAGTTCCAGGGCCCAGCTCCAGTGTAGAGCTGGGAGGAGCAAAAGCCAGCAAAGCAACCTGGGTATGCTGTTGGGATGGCAGGAAGCAGCCCAGAAGAGTGTCTCTCAGAAGTCAAGAAAAGATGTTTTAATAAAGAGGTAGGGCATGATCAACTTTGTCAAAGTTGCTGAAAGGATGAATAAGAATATCCACTTACAACAAAAAAGGAAACTCCAGTAGAAACATTAAAGTAAAAACTAAGGACTCTTCAGTTATTTATGTGAGAAAATGGGCTTATACAAAGTCATGATTCTACAAATATTAACTGAACAGTCTTATTGTAAAATCCAACATTTAATCTAAAAATAGTGTGACAATTTGGGAACAGTGTTTATGTTAACTAGAGGCTTATCACACAAATAAAGCAATTAGCCCAGATGCCAACCAGCCAAGGCTACCTACAGGTGGAGAGATGATTCCTCCACTCTGAACAATTTCAGCAACTACTGTGTGAGTTGTGTTGAGGCAAAATATGAAGAGTAGGATACCATACTTTCATAAATAGGCTAAGTTCTCCTGTCAAAATGCCCTATCACTGCTAAGTCTGTATCACTGTTATAATCAAAATTTTATATCCAAATAAATGCCTCTACGTTCTGTTTTGAATGTCACCACTACTTCCATTTCTTGGCCTCTCTGCAGACATTTGGTAAAACTACTGAATTCTGTGTAGATTATTTCCTTCTTGGATGATCTGGAACATTCAAAATCAAGGCTGACTTTCCCTTATCGTGCAATATACCCTGAATGAATCATGCCCAGGAGCTGGTACGTATTCAAAGGACATGTTTAGGGAATGTAAACCAATAGTCATGTAAGTAAAACATCATTAGAACAGAACAAGTAGCAAACAACAAAATAATCTAAAATCCAGTCCAAAGGAAGCTGTATTAAATTATCCATTGCTTAGATCCCCTCCAGCTGGGTCAATAATGCATAGGAGTCCAATTACTGACTAGATTATTTATTCAGCCTCTAAAATAGTGAGTGCCAGGCACATAGTAGGCACTCAATAAATACTACAGTTGTTTCAGAAAAAAAAATACGATTTTAATTTTCAAGTAAGCTCTACTCTTTGGAATTCAATTTGTAATTGTTCTTCATGACCAGAACCAAAGTGGGGGCACCGTCTCAGTGCATAATGGTTTTGTTTATTAGTAAAGTTAAAAATGCTTTAGCAACCTAAACTTACACAATTTGATTTTCTTGTCATTGCTTTCCCTATGCCATCAAAGATGATGCTTTCTTTACTATTTCAAACTCATAAAATTGCTAAAAATCTAAAATTCAATTTGCCACATTACTGCTAATTTGAATAATGGCTGAATAAAAGATAGGGAACGCTGAAGCAGCATTGATTTCTAAAACATTTTGCACTTTTCTCCTCCATCCCTGTAAAGTAAAGCTCGGATGCTACGCACAATTACACAAGAAAATCAAGAAAGCCATTACATTCAGCATTTTGTCAAGATCATTGTTACCATGGCAAAAAGTGGGCTTAGTTTAGCACAGCTGCTACGGACGAGGTCTGCTGGCCTTTTATAAAGCTGAGCAACAATACAATACCAAATTTTGTAGCCTGTCACTGTTTTGGTTTTGGTTTTGTTTCGTTTTCCCCAGGATAAGACTATTGTGCACGGATGCTACTGTCTCATTCCTTAATGATCTGGGCCAGTGTCATCTTACTATTGTATTCTTACTGTTGGCCATGACTGAGGAGCACAGTTAATCTAGAAAGGTTACCCCCTGCCCTACCTCCTGTTCCAAGGGGAAAAACAATGCACGGTGTGAAAACGTGGCGCTACAGTAACAGAAAAAGCCAAAGTTGCAACAGTTGTACTACAAATGACAACAGAGAAGCACTGGAAAGGGCACGAGTTTGGGAGCGAGAAAGACGAATGCATGACGACTGACCATATTATTATTATTTTCTCTCTGAGAATCCGTTTTCTGTAAAATGGGGGGAAAGGTAACTTCCTTGTGAGGATTAGCTGAGAGAATATGAAGGCCCAGGCAATGCTGCGAATTCGATGATAAAGTATCCTCCCCTCCAACCCTTTCCATTAATCGATGGGATTTCCATGCCTTCAGGACTGTTGACTGAAGTTGGGAGGTAAACTGTTTTTCTGTTGGAAGGCAAATCGCTTTGATCTTTCATATCATTTGGATACTTTCCTCAGAGAGCTGAGGATAAGATATTTTTAAGGGTCTGAGAGTAAGCATAAACTTCACATCCAAAGAATAAAAAGTTAGTGTCAATATCATAATACAGGCACCTCACCTTATTATTTCTATTTTAAGTGCTACCCGTATTCTCGCCGTAAAGCGGAAAATGGGAGTTTATACTAATTTTGACCTTATGCAGAGATTTTTAGTTTTAAAAAATGAAGCAGCATTATGAAAGCAGAGGAATTTAAATTATCTGAAATGAATACATTAATCAAGTCTCTGTACTTACCAGAAACAAAGGCTACTAGCATTTTTAACAGCTAAACAAAACATTTTTTCTAATGAGATTTCAGCCGAGTATCGTTTATCTTAAGAGAAAAATAATGGGACCTTACCTATTCCAGTAGCTCCAGAACTGGTCATGCAGGTAGGCATGGTGGCTACATTCATCACCAAAGGAGGCTTTGCTTTCAATCCAGTGAATTATGTGCCCTTCTACAGCTAAGGGACAAAGCATTACTAACACAGAGCAAAGAGAAGGGAAGATTGGAAATACTGAACTCTGTCTAGGCCTCTCTGTGCTCCCCATTAATGAGCGGAGGCTCAGCCGTCACTGTCTTCGACGGATGTAACTATTAAACGGCACATCGCATATGTTCCTTACAAAGAACATTTGTGCTATAATCAGATCCCTTTCATTTTCCTCGTCATTTTCAAAAGTCCCCCTCCTATTCTGACACTGCCTCTGCAAGTGCACAAGTAACACGAAAGCAAACCCAAGTAAGCCAGACCGGCTTTTCAAAGGAACCACGTGGAAAAAATTCAGAACTTAGAGAAATGACTTAGAGAAAATGGCACCCAAAATGTCTTCAGAAGACATGTTTATTTCTCAAATAGATGTAAATGTTTTTAAGGCAGAGATTTCTTCTGGACCTACTATTTTCTGCTAGTCTAAAATAATCTTTTCCAACAATTTCACCCATTTAAAGCTAATCTACTCTGGTAACATTTGCTAATAGTAACAAAAAGTAAAAAAAAAAAAAATAAATCTACGGAGAACGCTCATCCCCTTTCACTATGAACAAATGCGTAAGAGAGTTTTAAGGACTTACCAACTGGCACTTGTAAAATAAAGTCTGGTGTTTTGTCATAACCCTTTGCACGGAGCTGATCTTCATCTACGGGAAGAACAAATACTATTACTTATAACAGTGTTCCATTAACAAGACAGCAATATAATTGCTTTTCTTTCTTTAAAATGTGTAAAAATTACTAATGCAGTCATACATATCTTTCTTATGCATGCAATGCTGTGTCAGAATAAATGAACTTTCTTAACAAACCTGAAGCATAGATATAAAAATGCCTCTTTGTCCCTTCTGCATTTTTATGTCTTTATTATAAATATCATTAATTCAAGCTGTCATATGCCACCTTTTTTGTAATTGAAAATACTCAAAATAATGAAATATACTTACTGATTAAAAGGAAAGGCTTTCACCACTGTGAATATCACTAATGTTATCAGGCAATATTGACAATTTACAGTGAGGCACAAGCACAGTGGCCTTTACAGTTATAAAACAAATGTTTTCATTAAAGCAACTAAGAAAGTTTAGTTTCAATTAGTAAAACTATTCCTATACACAAGAACACAGAGAGGGACAAGGACAATGAGATCACTACAGAGAATTAATTGCCCTGCTTAATTCCTTTGGTATGCTATTGTTTCTGGCATTTACCAGAGTTTTACAACTAACAATATGTAATTCTGAAAAGCAAACACGCTTTGAGATTTTTCTCTAAGTCTGTTCGATTTCCTGATCCTCTGTAAATATCAATGATCCATTCAGAAGGAAAGGAGGCAGGAAACAGGGAGCTTGACAAAGTTGGTAAAAACTAGCAAGGTGCTTGGTTTTAAAAAAAAATCTTCCAATATTTTCTAAATGCTGTCCTTGACTTCTAATGGCATTACAATGTGATTTCTGAAATGAGGAGTTCTCCATTAGATTTTGGAGTGACCTGGTCATTCAATTCCAGACATGGCTTTCTGTCTTCACCCAACCTCAACTAATGGCCCAACCAAGTAACAAGGAAGGCTGTGTGGTCTCTTAACACCTACTGGGCTGTTGACATTGTCATGCATCCCATTCGCCTTCCTGCATCACCTTTGATTAAAATTAATGGCCCATTCCCAGTGTTGGGTAGCTTATTTCCAATCCATTTGTCAGCCCAAGACAGTGGTTTCATGGCCAATGTTCAGAAACTCTGTTTTAGAACACTCTTGTGTACATCTTGAAAGGTCAGCATTTTAAACGTAAATAACCTTTTAATGACAAGACATAGTTAAACTAGATATTTAAGTGAAATTTTGTTAAAAGTGGATGTCCTTTATCCAGACTTTGGAGGATGGATGTCAGAATTAAGAACAATCTCCCCTCCTTGAAATATAAAAAAATTTAAGTTAACTATTGAGATAAGGAAATACAAATTTAAGTAATTTTACTTTAAAAACAAGAGAATTCAGAAAACTGGACTGCAGATGAACAAGCCTGAAACAAATTTCTATCCTCTCTATACACTGGCCACTACAAGAATATCTAATGGAAAAGACATTTATTAAAAGCAACTCAAGCGCCTTGAGCTGATGTTTCCCATAGCTGATGAACAGTTTTAAAAGCTGGGTTGACATTAAAAAACAGAGACTAATATTTTATTAAAACTATCCTAGCTTGATCAACCTTTGCAGATGTTCGAATCTGTTTCAGTAAGAAAAATGATGATGTTTCCGACAGCAGTTCAAAACAAAATTTCAAAGGTCACCAAGCTATCAAAATGCACATACTAAACCCCCTTTAAAGGCAGATGTTGCACTCCTGTTCACTGCACCAAAATTACCAACACAATACCTACAATTTAAATTCTGCCACTCACGTAATGTGAACAAAACAAAACTTGGGCAGAAAACATCAGGTGAGGCTAGGGAATCTTTCCATCTTTCAGTGGCGAACTTCGAGGTATAACCATGTACTTTCTCACTCCACCCTCTCTCCCTACCCCAACTCTCTCTCTCTCTCTCTCTCTCAGTCTGAAGTTGATCCAATAGTAACTGTACCCAAACGATAGCTTCTAGAAGTCTGTGTCACCATTAGTGACATAACATTTTTTTTTTTTTTAAGTAAAGAGGTTATTCCACACATTTGAAATGCCATGGGTCTCTTCTCCACTCTTTTATTTACTAAACTCTCACTGCCTTACCATCCCTGTTTCAACCTTCACACTGTTACTTTCATCCTAGATTTACTAAAAAAGAAGGAGGGGGCAATGTGGGCAAAGTTTAGAGGAAATGACAGCACAAGTGTAGGGAGTAGTATTAAGAGCAGGCGGGCTTGCTCACCAGGTTTAAGCCCGAGGAGAAGTTTCTATCATGGCTCATGCCACTGGGAGATTTTTAAGGTCAGTCCCATCCATCTGGTGTGATTTCCTGGCCTCTGTATTATGCTCTTTTCCTGGCCCCCAGACCTTGAAAAATTCCTTACCACAAAATCATTATCCAAACCATTGGGTATGGATTTAAAATTCGGTTGACCATCTTGTCGGGGCTCCAACTCCATGATCTAAAGGGTATGGCTCCATCACCAGCTCACACTACTTCCTTTCTGTTCATTCTGTCGTCATTCCCTTGTCTTACTGTGCTTACTCCCTGTTCCCCACATACTGGGTGCAGAGTATCTGCTCTGAAGACAGGAACTGTTTCCTTTTCATTTTTTAGAACCTATTCATTGCCCCACTCTTACCACCAACGTATGCTTTGTATTTAATGCTCAAATGGTTAACTGAATAAAATACAACTGCATTTTAAAGAATACCCATGCCTTCTACAAAGCCTACCTAGACTGACTTAATAATTTTCTTTCCTGGTTTAATTTCTCATTAATCAACAAGGCACAGGGACAACAAATGTGGCCCAAAGTTCAAGGTTTTATTTGATACCTTCTACTGCTATCCTTCATCCTGGGTCCCAGCTGTTTGCTCTGAGGTTCATCTCAATCATCAAAGAAGGAACTGCATCCCTTTCCTTAATACTCATGGGAAGTTTTCCTACTTTTTTTCTTTGATCTGCGATATTTTAGATAACATTGGCATTATCCATTCCTGAAAGTATGGGCAGAATTCCTCCAGACAATAATCTGGGCCTGGCTCTATGATGGTGGGGCAGCTCTTCCGTTACCTTTCCCATTTCTTTGATGGCTACCAATCTGTTTAGATTTTTCTCTTCTAACGGTCAGTTTTGCAATTTATATTTTCCTTGAAAATTACACACTTCATCGAGGTTTTTATAGCTCTTTCTACATATTGGAGCCAAATGGTTACTTAGGATTCTTTGAACTTCCCAAGTAGAAAACTGGATGTTTCAGTAACCTAATATTTTCTTTAAGAAAAAAAAAAAAAAGGATCAGAATTAAGGGGAAAAAATAAGAATAATATTAGCTAGAAAGGGCAAAAAAGAGCAATAGCAATGTTTTAGAATAGAGCTTTTAGTATAACTTCCCAGAATGTTGGGGATCAATATGAAATCAATCTCCAATCCTGTATAACCATCTTATTCGGTGAACATAGCAAATATGAAGTAAGGCTCATATTTAAGGTGTATGTTAAAAACACCCAATATATTTCATAACTACTAAGCTTGTTGATGTCACAGTTCAAGTGTTCATTATCAAAATCAACAGAATATTCTTGCTTAAAAGCGGACCTCTTAGCTTCGAGATCTACAAAGATGTGGGATTTTTAGATAATGTGTGTGACTCATGAAACACAGTATTTCTGAACTTGTAAAGTCTTAGAGATTGCTAGTCCAATATTCCAACTTACACATAAGTGGCCCAGAGGAGTGAGGTGACCCACCATGACCTAGGCCTCTTGGATAGATGAAGATACAGACAAGAGCCTACATCAACCACACTCTAGTTCGTCCCAACAAACCACATACCACTTTTAATTATGGCAAATATTTAAATTTGATCGTGTGTGACATTTATGAGGTAGTGAAAAAATTTTTATTCTCCTCCTAGAGGATCTTGAAACACAGGAGGGGTGATGGCCATCTGTCCAATATTATTTAGGTGACATGTGCCTAAAGAGGAAATGAACTAGATAATCTCTTGATTTCTAGCATTTCAATGGCCCTCTCTCCAACTGAAGTTTAAAAAAATCAATGAAACTGCATCCAGAGATAAAACTGATGTTAAATTTTTTAAAAGCAACCCAGTTCTTCATTTATTTTTAAGTTGTCAGGCCTGCCTTTGGAGGGCATTTAAGAAAGGAATTACACATACGTAAAGAACACTGTGAAAGTTTAATTTCTCCGGCCTTTTAATTACCCTCTCCTCTAAATGCCCCAAAATATCCAAAGCAATTAAGTACTAATTACACAATTTCTTTTTCTAAAATAAAGGGCTGATTTTGAGTCAGAGAACAAAACACATCTGAAACTAGTTAACATATACTTAAGAATCATAGAAGGGCATGAAGACTACCAAGGAAAAGTTTGAGGTTTTCTTTTGTTTGTTTTATAAAAAGGCTTTAAATTTTTAAGAAATAGTTTTTCCCAGGAAAATTACGCAAAATTCCAGTTCAAGACATCTGAAAATGAAAAGTAACATTCTGACGTGGCCTTTTATCTATGAATTTGTCAAAAGGTTTCTAAAATGCTGGGTTAAAATACATTGTACGATGAAAAGAATCTTAACACCTATTACATTTCTACTAAATTGAGGAAAGGCAAAGGATATACTTAAACACATGAAAACTACAGTGTATCTTTCCTACTCTACTATTTTGTTTTTCTGTGTTTTTTGTTTTTTTCCCCAAAACACTGTCTTATTCAATACCTGGAGCTATGACTTTCTTATCCGTATTTTTATGTTCTCTAAGAGTGAGTTTCATAGTCTTTTCTACCCAATTTAAGAAGTCAGCAAGGTTTCAATAATAGATGTTACTATGATATGCATACTACGGGCAAAGGTACACAGAACAGATATGCATTTAATGGGGAGACCCACAGCACAGATAAATGAAATCTTTAGAGAACCCCAAATTTCATTACAGCCATTAGTTTCAACCTCTTCCCCCAAAGCCTCTTATCAAAGCTACTAATAAGGAATACAACTGACTGCTCTGACCTTGTCTTTTGCTTATGTCTTTAGGGGACAATACTAGTGAAAATTGAAGTGCCCTGAAGATAGGAAACAAATGGGAGGTCACAAAGCCGGGACAGTACAAAATGGGGCTGAGCAGGCTGGTCCCTGCCGACTGGTGGCTGTGGAGACAGGAGATATGAATATCAACAACAGAATATATTCTGTATTTTACACCACATTCTAAATTCTTTGGATTGAATGCCACAAAAGAAGAGACATATCAGAATGGTAGAGTGAAAAGGGCAAGTCAGTGGAAAGGCACCGGCTGGGGCCAGTTTCCACTAAACAGAACAAGGGCATTGGATGAAACACTTTTCAGCTCCCAAATTCTGAGGAATGGCTGAATGTTACCCTTTGCTGAAGTTTTTTTTAGCTGTCATCATTGATGTCAGACCCTTTTGCAGGGCCAGCTCCATCTGTCCCAGAACCAATCTCAATGAAGAAAGGAATATTAGCAGTTCTGAGACACAAAAAGGATCTTCTACACACACACACACACAACACACACACAAACACCCCCCCCCCCCAGAAGCCAATCGCACAATAGATTTGACTCCCAATGCCTTTTGGTCATGGGGACTAAAGCTCCAACCTGTAATTAATTTTCTGTGGAGTGAGATATTTGATTTTTTTGGTCCTGCATCCCATTCTGTCTGGCATTGCCATCCTACTCTCACGATATGATTCTGGTGAATGACCAATAACGTGACCCCAACCATCAGCCTCCAGGGTGGACACGTGTAGCTGATTAGAGCCCTTCCTCAGATTCATTATGGGGCAAAAGAGAATCACCAACTTGTCTCCAGGACTAAGAAGCCTAAGGAATAAACAAACTAGCAACTACCAGGGATCATCTTTATTGCCTAGGAATGAAGCCAACATGGAAAATAGCAGAACACAAGAGGGATAAAAGAGAGATTGATGACATTTTTTGTCTTCTGGATTCTATACACCAGAAGCAAACTTCTCTCCTTTGGACTTTCCAGATATACATCCTTGAGTATGGGTATAATTTAGTTTGACTTGATTTTTGTCACAACCAAAGGGGTTCCAATATCTCATCAAGTGGCCAGGAAAGCAGACAATCAGCAGACATGAGTTATCCAACCAGAGCCATGAGGAGGGAAGGGCCCAGAGCAGAAAGACTACCATAGTAAAGTGGACAGGATAACCTGTCATCAAGGTTCCAGAGTATGTTGTCTTCTAGCAGCATACATGTATCCATGGTTCTTTCTCTTGATCTCAGGGAGAAGTACACACAAGCATATTCAATAAAGAGAGTAAGATAATCCCACAGCATGACAATTTCCTTAGGAAAGAAGGACCCGATTCCCCACATCCCATTTCCAATATCATATTCCCATTATTCTGAACACTGTATCTTATTTTTAACCTTCAGAGAAGTAGGAATTTAAATACTTGATACCTTATGAAATACCCAACCATGTCATTTCCCGTTAGCCTATATAATCATATGTTATATTTCTAGTCTCTTATTCTCCACTGCTAACATCTGCACATAAACACAACCTTAGCACTCTAAATCTCATCTGTTCCCACTGCCTGTTCTTCACCTGAAGTCATAATCCCCCGTTTGTCACATCATAATCACTCCCCCAACAAAGCACTACTGCTTCAGGTGGGGAATAAAAGCAGGAGCAGATGAACTCTTAGAAACAAAGATCCTAATTTTTTACAGCAAGGGACATCCCTCACTAAGCCTTCCTGGCTTTACAGATTATACCCTCCTGGAGTCCCGCAGAGTTATACACGAATGCTAGAAAAGTGCCCGTGTAAAATATGCTGGTTTCTTGTAAGGCAAGACCAAACACGGACGGTGAGGCAGAGAAAAAGCAACTGCCTCTCAGGTGTCACTCAAAATAATTGTTAGCTTCTACTAACAGGGCAACATTCACTGGAAAGAATACAGTATCTCCAGAGCCATCCTTATTAAGCTAAATGTAACAAGAATTTGCACCAGACAGCGGCTGTGGAAGGCACTAATGAAAGTCCCTCTGACCTGGAGACATGCCAGCCCATGGAGGACGAACAGTTTGTCTCCAGTCTCTGGGACAAGCTCTTTCATAGCCTCTGACAGTGCAAACAGTCTTGTTGTCTTCTTACTATCACTATTTTCCTTTCCTCCCTTCCCTTTTGTCCAAAGTTCCTCTTTCCCCTGAGAAGGTGGTAAGAGGAGAGGGTGGGCATGGAAGAGACAACAAAACATGGTCTCATTAATTACTGGAGAGATGAAAATCAAAGCATCTTCACCAGTAATTGAAATACATTTTCTATTTTGTTGATACTAGAAATGGAATGAACCCTTAGCAGAGGGGATAAGGATGATCACAATACTTGTTGGTCGATTTAAAGTTTAAGAAAGATTCTTTGTGCATCTATCTACACCTAGGAGTGGGTAGCAGGCTCTTCACTTTTTCTCAGACTTTAAATGCTGATCAAGAAATGTTACTTCTATATTACTATCCTTGGAAAGAACTGACATGAACTTACCTGAAACTTAACTGAAATTTTCCTGCAAGGCTTCATGTTTGATTCAACTTTTATTTTTTTAATCCCTAATGGTGCCTGCCCGAAGTAGGTACCTAAAAGATAATCTGTCTGCTGAACCAACAAAGGAAAAGACTGGTTAGCACAGTGGTAAGATAACCAAGCTAATGAGCTCAACTGACCAGCCTAGAAACACATGGTGACGGGAGGGTGCTGGTGAGAGAGCAGGTAAGTGAGTAAAATTCCATCACCGCTTCAGGAAAAGTAGCTTATGAGCCAGTAGCATTTTCTTACATGTAAAGGGTGGCTATTGATTTTTAGTATAATCTATATCTTTCTTTCAAAAGTTTAATAGAAGTAGTACAACAACAGCCTTGAATATATTCATTTTCATTTTCAAGACCATCAAGTGAAGAGCTACTGAGATGCACTAGAGATGGAACTGTAGTCTTACTGTGTTGGACAAGGCAACAGTGTGCATCACTGAAAGCATCCGGGGGGGACAAAATGCTTACCATCATCTTCACGCTAACTAGTGTAGAAAATATGCTCAACAAGAATTAGTTGAAAAGAATGCATGAATAATAAATAAAAGAATTACAAGAACTCTGAGAAATTGCTAGAAATTGAAAGTATACATTGGTTGACAGCTTATCTCCCTACTAGACCATAATTCCACAAAAGCAGGGACTTCATCTGACTTCATGTTTAGTTCCGAATAAATAGTACCTAACTCAGTAACTTATTTTTGGAATAAATGAATAAATGTATGAATGAAATATATTGTTTTAGTTGGAAAAACTAAACATTTATTCAACTTTGATTTCTCTGAAACAATGTACCTATTCACAGATGTACAAATGGATAGATTTATAAAATAGGATAAATCCAGGAGTATACACAAATCTTCGATGAAAAGTGCTCTTCTCTTTTTTCTTCCCAATAGTGCCTGGTTAAATCTTGTGCCTTAACGACTCCTCAGTATATGGTCATGGATCAAGGAAATTCAAAAAAATTATTAGGGTTAAAATAAAGGTTATTTATTTTTATTTTTCTCTTCTATTGGTAAAAAGGTCATATAAGATATGTATTTTATAAAATTACATATAGAACACAAAATGGAAAATTTAGAATGGGATAGGCTTTCAGGGAAGTCATAATTCTTAAGAAGGGTTAATATGTAAAAATAAGAATCTTTGTCTTTTGAAAGTAGTGGCATATTAGAAACCAAAAGAATTAGAGCGAGAAAGAGGGAGAAATCAGTTTTGCTTTTGCTTATAGAAGAATCAAAGTAAAACAAACATGTTTGTAATGGCTCTGCAACAAAATTCAAGATGTATACATGTAAATAAGAAAACATCAGCTTAGGGGCGCCTGGGTGGCACAGTGGTTAAGCGTCTGCCTTTGGCTCAGGGTGTGATCCCGGCGTTATGGGATCAAGCCCCACATCAGGCTCCTTCGCTAGGAGCCTGCTCCTTCCTCTCCCACTCCCCCTGCTTGTGTTCCCTCTCTCGCTGGCTGTCTCTATCTCTGTCAAATAAATAAATAAAATCTTAAAAAAAAAAAAAGATTCTTCAAAAAGAAAAAAAGAAAACATCAGCTTAGTGGTCTATTTTTATGCCAATATTTTTCTATAGTTGATTTAAAATGATAATCTATCTAAATTTACCTAAATCTACCACTGTGAAGGGGTATTTACAAGGTAAAAGAAAACCCCAGAACAATATTTCATACAAGGCTTTGAATCATCATGCTTTAACTTGTAAATAAACTTGTAATAATTCAGTACTACATTAAAATGCTTAAAATGCATAGAATAAATTAACTTTTTTGTATGCTGACAAGGAAATACTTAAAAACAGCACTGAGGTTACATGGAGTCAGCTAAACATCCTATAACTCATTTATTTTAAAGATCAGTTAAGTATCACCTTTGGGTATGCTTCAATAAAATGGTTATCTCTAGACCCGATAGCACAGAGAACTAGATAGGACCCGTAAGTAGTAAGTCCCCTTTCTGCACTTGTATGCAAATGCTAATGACTCCCTGGCGATGTTTCTGCGTTGCCTTTGCTAGCCATGGTCAATTCAGTCTAACACAGTTCCCAGAATCAAGGGAGTCAAGGACCTGGAACTCAGTTTAGAGCACACGTAAGCCTTTTGCTCCTCCTCCCTGTCGGGGTCATCTAGTCCTCAGGAAGGAAGGGGAGAAAAGCTAGGCTAGGCAAAGAAATGGTGCCAAGGGCCTGACTACCCATAAGCATACGATGCCAAGAGAGTAACACCAAGCAGTCCTGAAAATATGACTGCTTGTTGGTGCTTTCAAAACAGTAAAACTGATTTGGCCATGCTATATTGGCCACTATCTGAGTGATCAATGTGATCAGATATTTTGTAATACTATCAGGACTCCACAGTTCTAAGACATATGTCATGGTACATCATCGGTCATCCATTCCAATTAGTTCTGAGCCATTATACATTCTCTGTCTGGTTAGATTTCTTTTTCTGCAAGATTGTTTCTTGTTTGTAGTCCACTTCAAAGAATAGGACTAAGAAATATGGGTGCTATACACACATACACACATATAAATATACATCTATATACATACACACACATCTGTATGCATATTTAATTTTTTAACCTAACTAACCCATGAATTTATGCTGTTACCTCCATTTTTTGGATTAGATTTTAAAAGGTGATTTCTAGGGGCATCTGGGCGGCTCATTCAGTTAAGCATGATCTTGATCTCAGCTCAGGTCTTGATCTCAGGGTCATGAATTCAAGCCCTGCATTGGGCTCCATTTATTAAAAAATAATCAAAAAATAAAAATAAAAATAAAAGGTGATTTCTATCTAATTTACCCTCTTCACCTAGGCTGAATATTTCAGTTGTCCTTACATGAAAAAAACTTGCTACTTTTACATACTGAAATTTAATTCACTAATTTGAGGCCATTTTCCTAAATCAACCTTTTTAGCCCCTGCTAGGGAATATTTATGAGATCTCCCATCTTTAAATTATCAGCAACCTGATAATACATTCAACTCCATTCTCCAGTTCATTAATAAAAATACTGAATACTAAGACTACAAACAGACTTTTTGCAGGCTTGTCTTCAACATCCCTCCTCAACTTGATGTAAGGCCATTCAATGGACTTTCCTTCGCCAAATCTTTGTCCATTTTGGAACAAAAGTTGTGTAATTCAATATTCTATGATTTTTTTCAACCTCAAAAAACCACATTATGCAGACTTAAATATCTACATATAACAGATGTATACAATGCACATTTAGGTTTGTATAGAACCTTTAAAATGACTGTATCTACAATGGAGAAAAAGAATTAATTCATTGTAGAGTGCCTTATGGTTTCTGAGATCAGTTATCACATGTATGCCCTTCAAGGCTTAATTTTAATGCTTCAGATGTTGAAAGAAATAACAATCCGTAACAAGATTCCACATTGGCACACACACAAAAACACATGTCCATGTATACCTGTGAGATTTTTAAAAATCACACTAGATCTATGGTGACAATTAATGCCTCGCATAAAAATAATAAAAGCTTGATATTTGGCTTTCAAGTAAAAGTACACTCTGATTCCATACATGAGACAAACATATCCAACATGAATTTTTCTAACTATTCTTTTTAACATATAAAGCATTTTATAGATAATATTTCTTTTGTTTCTTTCTCTCATAAGGCCCAGATTATGGTTAATATCTCATGACACCAAAAGTAATACTGCAACAGATATTAAAGCATTTTTTCAGCCACTTATTCTATGAAATATTAATTGCAAGCCTGTGCATGTGCTGTATATACAGGGATTAGGTAACTGAGTTCCTGCTCAGTTCTAAATCAATAAAAGATAACACGAACAGCATCAATCATCGTTCACTCTTCCTTTAGTGCATAATAACTGCGAGTGGAAGATTTTTAAAAAAATATATATTTAAGTACTCATGGAGATATTACGAGCTAGAGAGGATGTAAGTAATACTTACCTAGGAAGGACAGGTTTTTCTCCAGAAGCATGTCTCTTAGCAGGACTTCGTGCTCATGACCAATGGCACTGAGAAGCTGTAGTTAAGGAGGGTAACACAGGTGCAATTATACAATAAAAAATATGCTAATACCAGGTGTCTACTTTGAGATGAAATGGAAAATTGAGTAATCATAGCAACTACTTCCACCTCTAGCCCACATTTCTGAGGAATGAGGTTTCTACATACATGCCCTCATTTAAATGATTCAATGGAATTTTCCTGTTTCTGTAATGTTTATATGCATTTGGGCAAACAAAGATTTATAAATGGATGTGCACCTTCTTTTGAAAGGAGGGAGAGTCATTTTAAACATCCTTTGTACTATGTTAAAAATCCCTCAATTCAATTTAGTACATTTATTAAACACTTATTAAGTGCAGCAAAGAATACCAACCGGGCTTTGCCATAGAGTTTCCAGTCTTACAGAGCTCCATAAATCTTCTAAGAATCCATACTTGTCCCAGAGCCAGCATTTCTAGCCTCTGTTCCACTTTCAGCCTATGGTTGGTGATCTTCTGTGATGTGTGAAGCCAAATAGCTGACTTGTTGAGAATCCTATGCACTCTGGAGGAAAGACTGAATGCTGCTAAGAACTGTGAGTTGGGGTGTGGGTGCAGAGGCTGCTTCAAGTTTTCTCTTGCGTGCGTGTGTGCACACATATTATCATATGCATAGAAACAGATACAGGCACATGTAAATTCTTTGAGTGATTACTATGAGGTAGGTACTGTGTTAAGTGCCTTATGTATGTTATTTCATCCTTAGTTATTATCACCCTTATTTTATAGATGAGGGAACCAAGGCTTAGAAAAGAATCCGCACACAGTCACACGGTTCAAGTGTGGCAAAGCAGAGGATCGGAATATGATGTTACAAAGCCTTTTGTACGACCTCCGTACAACTTCTTGAAAAGTATTAAAATTAATTTTGTAAAAATAACTGATACTAGCTAATATTTCTTTAATACTACAACCCTAAGCCTTGGTGTTAAACACTTGAGGTATCTTTTTTTTTTTTTGGTAAGTCCTCAATAAACTTTGGTTATTTTATTGTTATAGTTGCAGATTCATTACGTTCAGCTGCTCACATATGCGTATGCCATTTGTTTCTTTACCATCTTAGTTACTGACAGCTCCATGCGGTTCAAACCAGAATGCAGGAGTCCTCGATTTCTACCTTTCTCCCACACTCCTCTCGATACAAAACTCGCCAACTCCTGCTGGTGTCAACTTACAACTAAATATAATATTCACCAAATTTTTACTACTTCCTCTGCTACCAATCCAGCCTATTATTTCTTTTAATTTTTAATTTTTTAAAGAATTTTATTTCCAGTACAGTTAAAGTACTTAGCGTTATATTACTTTCAGGTGTACAATATAGTGATTCAACACTTCCGTGTATCACCCAGTGGTCATCACCAGTGCCCTCCGTGATGCCCATCACTTATCTCATTCGTCCTCCCACCCACCTCCCTTCTGGTAACCATCAGTTTGTTCTCTAGAGTTAAGAGTCTGTTTCTTGCTTTGTCTCCTTTTTTCCTTTGCTCTTTTATTTCTTAAATTCCATATATGAATGAAATATGCTATTTGTCTTTGGCTTATTTCACTTAGCGCTATACTCTTTAGATCCATCCATATCATTGCAAATGGCAAGATTTCATTCTATTTATGGCTGAATAATATTCCAGTGTGTGTGTCTGTGTGTGTATGTGTGTGTACATACACCACATCTTATTCCTCCATCTATCAATGGACATTTGGGCTGCTTCCACATCTCGGCTATTGTAAATAATGCTATATAAACATACAGGTGCATGTATCCTTTGAATTTGTGTTTTTGTATATTGGGGGTAAATACCCAATAGTGCGATCGATGGACCATAGGGTAGTTCTGTTTTTAACTTTTTGAGAAACCTCCATACCGTCTTCCACCATGGCTGCACCAGTTTGCATTCCCATCAACAGGGCACATCCTCACCAACACTTGTTTCTTGTCTTGTTGATTTCACATTCCGGCAGATGTGAAATAATATCTCACTGTAGTTTTGATTTGCATTTTCATTTGGGGTATCATCTTATTTAACCTTCACTGCCACCACATGAATAGGTGCTATTATTAGTCCCATTTTTATAATTATGGAAAGCAAAGTTCAAGAAGGCTGAGAAGCTTGAAGGTCCCATGGCTGGTAAATCATTAAATTAGGAATAGGACTTAGAATTCTGCTCTATTTTCCAAAAGGATGAGATTGTACAAAATCTGAAAAGGAGCATTATCCTATTCTGGTACTTTGATTCTGTCAAAAACATTTGGTATTAACTATCTAATTCTCCACTGGATAATGTCAACCTGGCTGTATCACTCCTCAGCTTAACAGAGACTCTCTGATTCTGATCATGCACTGCAAGAGTGCAATTTAAGTGAAATAAAATGTGTGCATTATTTGTTAAAAAAAATTCCTAGAGAATTATCTGCCCTTTATCAACACATACAGGTGAATATCATTTAAATCATAATTTGAGAGACGTGGCCACTCATGTCCACTGTCAAAATGAGCCCCAAGTCTTCATCTTTGTATTTTTCCTTCTGTTGTCCCCTGTCCCCACCATGCACGTGGCTGTACTTATTTAACTTGTAATTGGAAACAGAATGAAGGAACAAAAATTTTCAAATCACAAAATTTCACACATTCGCGGAGTCCACTGGAGACATCTGATGAATACCTCTCAATGGTCTCTCATCATTAGGGGCATCCCACATGTTAGAACTAAATTATTTACTTCTAATCCACATAAATGCGCTCTCACTTTTATTGTTGTAAATTATTTACATCTAAAATGTTGAATCATGAAACTGAGGTTACTGATGGTACAGAAATGAAACCCACAGCATTTTAAGCTTCCTGCATCATTATTATTCCTTGCTTCTTCTCTGTATCGGTCTTTGTGTAATAGCTGTGTCCTGGAGTCACACTTTGGAAAGTTGAGGTGGCTGGTTTCTCACACCTTTTGTGTCAGTGACTATATTTGTGGCAGGAAAGGTGTGGATGGACGTGGCTATTCAGGAAAAAAATGTCTTAGACACTGAAAGAAAAAGAAAGCACAAGGACAATTTATATACTCTTTGCTACTGTGCTTTTCACGGTGTCTTATTTGTAAACGACCAATTTCCTTTATTCTACTTACACAAATGTCTACATGTAACATTTTCATAATGGAGTAAAAAGATTTTGCACCTATTCTATTTACTAAATGTGTACTTTCTTTCTTACAAAATGATGTAATTTATCGACAGTAAGCAACGTAAACATTACTAAATTATCAGAATAACATACAAATAGCATTTTCACTCACATGGAAAACTACTAATTTTTATTCAGTGTGAAATAAAGTAATTCCTGTGGATCCGTCTAGGAAACATCTATGCAAGTATATTTACATTATATGAAACTGCTACTCCTTCAGTGCAAAAATAAAATCAATTCTCTATAAATTTCCCAGCTTGTTTTATTTTGCATGGGAAAAGCAATCACCGATCTGAAATTTGGGAAAGACATACTTCTTGATTATTCTTTGCTTGATATGAACATATATAAAATACAAGGTCTAGAACACAAAGCTTATAAAAACAGTAATTTCACTGGCAATAGGCATAATGGAATGGCAAAATTATAATCTAGTCAGTGAATGCAATTTATAGACATACATAATTATCTTTATCAATAGAAATCATGTACTGCATTAAATTCTACTGGCAATAACACAGCCAAAAAGGGAAAGTGAATGATGGCAAAAATGTAAAGAAAATACTCCGAACAGAATTTATAATGCTCTATAAGCAGAAAACACTTAGACTTTGTCTATAATAATACCTATTATTGATGTATGGCAGTGACCATGGGGCAAAACTTGTAAATAACCTCACAAGCCATTTTCTTAGCCAGCAATACAGCAATCTAGTTTCCCGTAAGCATCTCAACTATTACTGAAAAATAGCCTCCTGGCATTTACAAAGCAGTTGACTTCATACTTTAGTCCATGCATATATAATTAGATAGTTATATTTAAAATCAATATGCAATCCTTCAAAAGACATTATGCTTTTAAAACCTTAACTTTAAATTGATTTTTAACTATTTTATGTGCTTTGAAATTAACGTGTAATTCTGCCCCAGATACTCTGAGATGGTGTTAGTTGTTATACAAATGGGCTAAAACTTTATCACTGTAGCAACATGAGGTGGGCACTCCTACAATTTCTAATGCTATCATTAATTTTATACTGAAAATAGAAGTATGGTTTCACTTTGGTCTAATAAAAAGGCAAGCTTATGACAGTGCTGTGATTTTTTTTAATTTAAACTACATCGGGGGGAACAGACTTGAAGAATAAATGTATAAAGGGCTATAACTTAGGTAGTTGAATATTCTTACAAGAGGGCTCTGTTAAGAGATTATTTTTCAAAGGTTAACTTTATAAAAAGGAAAATGAGTGAGTTTCCTTATAAAAATTTTACAGACGCTAAGCCTTTGTGAAAACAAGGTGGGATAAACACACACACACACACACACACACACACACACACACACACAAACACTTGACTTTCAACAAAAAAGGCTTTCAACAGAAAGCTTCCTGACTGGGAGCACTGAGTCTCAACTGGATGCTGTGCTGCCCACACTCGCAAAACCCGCATTAGGAAGGCTGTTCAGTATGAAGAAATGCGAGGCTCATGGACTCAGGTGGAAGATAATTTCCATTTAAAAAATTACTAGTTACGGACTCTTTAAATAGCATTTTTCACCTAGGATTATCAAAATTCTTAGTTTTGCCCCAATGCAACTAAATGTATGGCTGAAGAACATCCTCCTTCATGAAGCAGCGACTGTCTGCTCGCATCCCGTTTCAAGAAGGAAGCATTAACTCTTTAGTAATCTCAATGCCTTTAATGAAGACCTACTCCACATCTATTTTCATAGCTTTAAGTTCAGCCCAGAGGGAAAGATTAGCTTGGTTTCTCTAAAATGGTTTATTAGGGATCCAAATGACAGTTCAGACTGTGATCAGCATTTAAGCAACAAGAGTCCGCGACCCTTTCAGATGTGATGGCCTGCGTGGTATTTTAATCACGTCATCCTTCAACTCCAGGCTCCAGATTTGTTCTAGGAAACTCAACTGAATTGGGCTCATCTTAAATAGAAATTTGTTCTGTTTTTTAAAATGTTCATTGGATTGGTGAGCTACATTCCCAGACAGTAAGTTACGTGCCCCATGACCCTGTACCTTTAAACTCTCGGAAACCCAGCAGTTTGCACTAAGCCTGTGAGTGTAACTGCCAAACTGACAGCCTCCCGTGGCCCATCTGATTTTCCTTAAGCTGGAGAAAAGGGTGGTCTGCAGTGACCCTCCAGCTGATTGAATGTAAAGTAGAAGAGTATGAAATGTGTTTTGTGAAGCAGAACTTTATGTCAGGTTACAGCTAGACACATCTCCTCCACTGAGTCTGAGCTCATCAATTGTGCACCTAAAATTTTATGGGAAAGGATACTGTTTGATGCAGTCCACCAGTGGTCCATAACAGCAGTCGTTCACAATGCACTGCAGACAAAACAGAGAAGGGGTCTGGGGTGACTACAAAAACTGTTACCGTTAACTAGTATCCTAAAAGCAGTAATTACTTTTCTTAAAAAAAAAAAAAAAACAACTATCAAAAGGCTGTTAAGATTTAATCACAGAAAACAAAAATCACATGCTTTTTATTCACTATAAAAGCAAGCTATTAAAAAGTGAAATGCTCTTCTTGCAAATATTGCATTGCCATTTATGGTGCACCCTGACCTCAGTGATAGTTTATGATGACAGTAATTAAATGAGGTTTAAAATCCTTTACTCTGCTAGGCAGATAGCACTGCCACTGAAAATAGACAGCTGTGATTAATACCTGATAGACCTGATTTGCTAGAACTCCATCTGGAATCTGAGAAGGGTCCCGTAGCATACTATTTATAACAGACTTGGAGGCTGTAGAAGAAAAGAGATGAACTGTTAACAGTCAACATACTTTGAGTGCAGCGCGAGGAGTGACATATACCTATATGTACACAAACCATGAAAATGAAAACATTACTGATATTAATAATTTTTTTCCTTTTTTATAATCTAAGAGAAGATTTTAATTAGACCATTTTGCCAAGTGTATAAGCTACACTGCCAGATTTGAAGATGACCTAATTTTTCTAAGGTAAATTAACAAGTACAGACCTAAAGCATATGTCTCCTTGCAGATAAATTAGCTTTGGAAAAGCCCGCTTGGGGAAAAAAAAAAACACAGCAAGAACAATCAGAAAAGAAATATTTACCTTTTGCAGGTAAGTATTTTATAACCAAGCATATGTATATGGAGAGCTTAGGGAAGGCAGGTCACACTTGAATGATGTCAATAAAAATAACTTTTAGCCAAGAAAGCATCTCTGAATTCTAAACCTTTCTAAATTAATTCTCATCAACAGCCATAAAACGCTGCATCCATTTCACAGATAAGGAAAGTAGGTAAAGTTGACTAACCACTGAGGGAATCTTAAGGAAAAAAAATATGTATTTCATTATTTATATATGAGTTTTTGTCCCAAAATGTGCCTCCTCATAGCCAATTATAAATTAAATTGACCTTACTCCAGGAACACCTATGGAAGAAGAGGCCAGGGGAGGCATCTCATGAGGAAGGCTCTATCAGATCACACACTTAGCACATGGAGACAAGAGATCCTGGCCCTGCTGTTTTCTGTAGGCATGTGGAAGCCAAGGTGACCAGAACTCCTCCTCCTTTGCACAGGAGGAAGGCAAGTCTCTAAACTAAAGCTGAATCTAGTGCTGCCTAGTAAACAATTCTTCCAAGTCCTCCAATGGATTCATTCCCAAACATTCAGCAAAACGGCTTAGGGTTTATTCACACAAACACAAACTAAACTACATATTGGATAATTATCTAGTTAATAGAATGAACACAAACCACGAATCAACATCATTCATGTTCAGATGACTTTCAGTTTTTTGGTTTTTTTTTTTTTATATTATGATGTTCTTTATCAAGTTCAGTACCATAAGATCACTGACAGATATGATAAATGTTATGTTAGTAAATACGGTAAAGAAATAGGGAAATTACATCTTTTTCACTTAAGCACAGTAATGAGTCCACAAAGAAAAAATGCAGTACACTTATTTTAATTATTTCCTATTCTTTAACTGCTTCCTATTCCGCATGCATATAGCCACGTTCATGTGGTTAGCCATCTGTAACCTTCAGTTTGTTCTGCAAGTGTCGAAGCCGTATCTGGAATCCCAAAAAGAGCATCATCATGAGAGGAACACTCTCCAGCCCTCTCTCTACAACCAGCTCAGCAACCAGGACAAATTTATGGAATATGGCGCCTTTCAGATTCACTATCTTCTTCTGTAGAAAATGACAATATTATCTGAGCTGATTACCTTAAGGGGTTCTTGTGGGTTTGTTCAGAAAAGAGCTACAACAGCTATTTTGTGGTCGATTTCATTTAAGTTTAAGTAATAGTGAGAACCAAACTATATGATAACTCACTGCAAATCAGATTGAAGGCTCTTTTTCACTTTTTTTACTTTTTATTTTTTTAAAGATTTTAAGTAATCTCTACACCCAGGGTGAGGCTCAAATTCATGACCCAGAGATCAAGAGCTGCACGCTTTACGAAGCCGGCCAGGCACCACGACGGGCTCTTTTTTTTTTTTTTTTTAAAGATTTTATTTCATTTATTTGACAGAGAGAGCAAGAGCACAGGGAGAGTGAGAGGGCGAAGCAGACTCCCCACTGAGCAGGGAGCCCAATGCAATTGGGCTTGATCCCAGGACCCTGAGATCATGACTTGAGCTGAAGGCAGATGCTCAACTGACTGAGTCACCCAGGTGCCCCTCACCCAAAGGCTCTTTTTAAAATACAGGAGGGACAATACTCTAGAACATAAGAAGATGAGGTCACTTATTTTGTGAGGGAAGAAAAGGAAATATTACAGAAAAAAGAAACTAATGACATCCTAATTTTCCTCACAATATAAATTTTCGAGTATTGTGCTTATCAGAATTAAGAATCAGAGCCAACGCACTTTTTAAAAAATAGTCTGAATATATTGAATAGGATCCTATTCAAATCAGAGAAAGCTTGCGAGAACAAGTCAATCATTTTAAATTGAAGAGTAAAAACTATATATTGAATCCACATTCATTTTAAACTCAACAAAATGCCTTTTCCTTTCTCGCAACCTGCCATTTTTTATTTATTTTTGTTTTATTTTTTTAAAGATTTTATTTACTTATTTGACAGAGAGCACAGCAGGGGAAGTGGCAGGCAGAGGGAGAGGGAGAAACAGGCTTTCCGCTGAGCAGGGAGCCTGATCTAGGGCTCGACCCCAGGACCCTGGCATCATGACCTGAGCCGAAGGCAGATGCTTAACCGACTGAGCCACCCAGGCGCTCCGAGCCACCCAGGTGCCCCTCAACCTGCCATTTTTTAGAGCAAGAAAATGATAATATATAGGGATTTGAGGCCTTGGCTACCCAGGATGTGCCTGCCTTCTGTTTGCGGATTTTAGGACTTCGGCTTCACAGAAGTATGCCTGTGTCTAAGATCGAGCCAAACGAATGCAAACTTACTTTTACACACATATTCTGAACCTAAGAGCTGCCAAAGGGATGAGCAGTATCAATCAGGTAAGGAAAGGCGGCTGGGCAATCTTGGGATGACTAGGAATAAGAAGGGCTCAAGGAAGACAGTACCCTTCATAAGCAAGATGTCCCCTGGCCAGTTACTACCTATGGCCAAGCTGCATCCATCTTTTTTGACCACATGTGGACAGGAGACTTGTTCTCCCTAACCTTTGCTAGAGGCATTCATCCTCTTGATTTCAGAGTTTACCTCTGTCACAGCTTCAGCTGCTGGAATGTCAACTTTCTACTAAGCATGTACAAAGCAGGAATGCATGAACCACTTGGAGCTGTGTGCACAAGGATAGGGGAGAGCTGGTCCCTGTTAAAGCATGCTATGGGAGAGAGGCAACAGGCGATGCCCGGACTAAGGCGTAATGCCTAAGATTACGATCTGCTTCTGTGAAATATTTCAAGAGCCTAAAATAATAAATATCCATGCCCCTGCCACTCTGACTTAATGTCTGTATCTTCAATTAAATTTACTTTAAATAGTCTAATATTAATTTGTGTAAACTTTTTTATTTATCAGTCTTGCTAGAGGTTGGTTCATTTTACTAGTATTTTTAAGGAACTAGATTTTGGTTTTGTTGATTTTCTCTACTGCTTCATTCCTTCCAACTTCATTTAATTCATCCTTTTGTCATCTTTATTTCTGGCTTTCCACTTGGAGTTTGTTGTATTATTCTTTTACAAACTTACTATCTTTATTATTTAAATTTTCAATCTTTTATTTCAACATATACTTTTTAAGGCTATAATTTTTCCTCTAAATTCTGCTTTAGCTACATGCCACAAGTGTTGTTCTCATTTATTTATAAATATTTTATAGTTTCCATTATGATTTCATCTTTGATCCATAAATTATTTAAAAACTTATTTCAAATTTTTAATTTGATCATATTGGTCAAAGTATGTGATGCTTATATTCATTTGAGGGTATCTATTTGACTTCCATTGGTGTTTTCATAGGCAATCAATTTTTATAAATATTTTACATCTCTTAAAAAATACTGAAGCTCCTATTTTTAAGGTATGGGGTTCAGGTATGTCTAGTAGGCCAAGATTTTTAATTGTATTATTAAAATTTCTATATTCTTTTTTTTTTTAAGATTTATTTATTTGACAGAGAGAAAGAAAGAGAGAGAGAGAGAGAGGAGGGAAAGGGCAGAGGAGAGGGAGAATCTCAAGCAGACACCCCACTGAGCATGGAGCCAGACATAGGGCTCATGACCCTGAGATCATGACTTGAGCTGAAATCAAGAGTTGGATGCCCAACCAACTGAGCCACCCAGATGCCCCAAATCTTCTATAGTCTTATTAATTTTTAATTAATTAATTTTAAATGAACCCATACCTAATTTAATCATATCTCCTTTGTAATTCTGAGCACAGTTGACCCTTAATAACATAGGGGTTAGGGACACCAATCCCCTGGGTGGTCAACAATCCCACATATAAACCTAACTACTTAAAACTTAAACTTAAAACTTAACCACTTTAAACTTAACTACTAACAGCCTACTGTTGACAGGAAGCCTTACTGATAACATAAAATTAACACATATTTTATATATGTATTATATACTATATTCTTACAATAAAGCTAAAGAAAAGGTTATTAAGAAAATCATAAGGAAGAGAAAATACTGCACTGTGTTTATAAAAATAGTACTGCACTGTATGTATAAAAAAAAAATCCACATATAAGTAGACCCATGCAGTTTAGGTCCATGTTGTTCAAGGCCCGGCTATATAAGGAATTTAGAATGCACTGACTCCAATCAGGAAGCCCCCCTTCCCCATCAGCCTCCATGTTATTCTGTCTATTATTTTTGTTCAACCATTCTGTTTGTAAACATAATTTCTTAGTTTCTGTGATGGTTAATTTTATGTCAACTTGACTGGGCCACAGGGTGCCCAGACTTTTGACCAAACATTATTCTGGTTATGTCTGTGAGGGTGTTTCTGGATAAGACTGACATTTGAATTGGAGTAAAGCAGATTGCCCTCACCAATGTGGATGGGTCTCATTCAATCAGTTGAAGGTCTGACTAGAACATAAAATACTGGGTAAAGGACTAGTTTACCTGCCTGACTGCCTTCAATCTGGGACATCCTCTGGACTCAAACTAAAATATTGGCTCCTCCTGGATCTCAAGCCTGTAGGCCTTTGGACTGGACCTACACCACTGGCTCTCCTGGGTCTCCAGCTTGCCAACTATAGCACTTGGGACTTTCAACCTCTAAATCATGTGAGCCTATTCCTTATCTCTCTCTCTCTCTCTCTCTCTCTCTCTCTCTCTCTCTCTCCATATACATATGTACATACACACACACACAACTGGTTCTGTTCTCAAGTACTCTAACATAGTTTCTGTTTTTTTAAATGTTCGATACTTAGATTTATAAACATGTTTGCCAATTTCCTCCTTCAGTACTGCTTTCTGAATTCTGTTCGCTTTTAGATTCATTATCTTTGTTATTAAAATACCTAGTTCTTTCAGATGGGACCACTGAGTAGTAAAATGTCTTAGCCTTGTCTTGCCTGAAAATAACTTAGTTCTCACTTTTGAATGATAATATCGCTGGGTATAGAATTATAAGCTAAGAGTCATTTTATTTCAACCATTGAAAATAATATTCCACTGTCTCTTGACATCTGTTATTGATAAGAACTCTACTGTCAGTCTAATAATAATCCCTATAGAAATAATTTGTCTTTTATCTCTAGTTCCTTTTAGATTTTTCTTTAATATTCAACAGTTTCATCACTGGGTACCTGGGTATGGCTCTTTTAATTTAGCCTGCTTGGAATTAGCTATGTTTGATGAACCTACGTATATATGCCTTTAACCAGTTTGAAAAGTTTTGAGCCACTATGGCTTTGGCCTCCATTCTTTTCTTCTGGCACTCTTATATTAGACATCTATGAGAAGGCCTTATTACTATCCCCTATGTCTCCTACTCCTATAAAGTGTTTATATTTCTTCTCTATTCATCTCTTGCGTTATATACTAAAGGTGCTTTCCTTAGAGCCATACTAAAGTTCACTAACTTTTGTTCTAATCTAATTCTTCTGACACTTCATTCACCTAATCAGTTTTCTTTCTTTTTTTTTTTTTAAGATTTATTTACCTATTTGAGAGACAGAGTGAGAGAGCACGCATGCATGAGTGGGAGGGGCAGAGGGAGACCGAGCAACAGGATCTCAAGCAGAGTCCGTGCTGAGTGTGGAGCTCAAAGTGGGGCTCAATCCCACAACCCAGAGATCATGACCTGAGCCAAAACCAAGAGTCGGACGCTCAACCAACTGCATCACCCAAGCAGCCCTCATCTAATGAGCTTTTAACCTCAATGATAACTATATCATTTCTAAATTTTATTGTTTTCCCAAATCTGTCTGCTCTTTTCTCATACTATACTCTGTTCTTTCACTTATCTAGTTAGATTTTAGTTTATTAGATGAGTTCATATAATTTTTATGTTTTAAAACATCATCTTATAGACTTAACCTCTATTATATTCATTTTCTTATTTCCAGTTCATGGTATGCAATTTCTCTATCTGCCTACCTGCCTATATACTTATCTTCCCTCTGATGGTGGTTTTCTCACTTGGTTTGTAAATTTTTACTGTGAACTTAATTTCAGCAAGAACTGTTTGACCTGCGCTGTGGAAATAACCATGACAGAGTAGTTTCGTGTTTACTTTTGCAGAGACCAGTTTTATTGTTAATTTCTTAACATGGGCTTCCTGCAGTATAAATAAGAGCACAAATTTGGACCCAAACCCACAAATGGTGCTGGCCTATTTCTAATTTCTTTCTCCAAATAACCCACGACTCAAGACAATCTGTAGGAAGCAAGCTTCCTTGCCATTTTCTCCAGGCAAGTGGAGTTTCCCCAATCCTTTTCCCATGGTTTGGGCTGTATGTGGAGGCTCGCTTCCAGCTCCTGGTTGCCTATCTTTCCCTCCAGGGAGTTAAAAATCCCAGCCCCAACCCCTCATGTCCACATCTAAAGCTATCAACTCTTGTGGACCTACAAAGTGAAAGCCCCTGTTTACCAATCTGAATATACGTTCTCTCTTCATTCCCTGCATCTAGAGATGGAATTCCTTTTGTTTGAACTTGGTTTTGTATTTTAAAAGATTTTTTCTATCATGTCCATGTTTTTTTGTGGAAATACAGACCATCAATAAAAGCTCGTTCTGCTACGTTGCTGAAATTTTTGGAAACTTTTTAGTAAGAAGTTCAAGGGAAAGCTTGTTTCTTTGTTAAATTTTGTGGAGTTCAAGTTATTTAAATATACAAAGAGAAGGTCCTTCTAAGAAACTGGAACTACAAACAAAAGAGAGAAGGGCAGGTGGCCAAAAAGCAGGTGAGTTATAAAATGGGCCAGAGTCCTCTCTGTGACATAGGGTCTGGCTGGACCACAGAAAGGGAGAAGGGTCACTGGTGGCTACAAAATGAATTGTTACCCTGACTCCTCCAAAGACTGCTGCCACGTCACAGGCCAAAGCACTGTGCTAATCATCAAGCTTAACAAGTTTCTGTGGGCTTGAGAATCAGTTCCATTAGATTCTCAAATATAACCTCCCCCCTTTTTTTTGGAGGGGAGAGGCTTTAAACAATAATTTCTTAACATGCTCATGATTTGGCAGTTTAGGCTAGGTTAATGGAGATAGCTTGTCTTTGTGTGACATTACCTGGAGCAGATGATCTGGGTGCTAGAAGGTTCACTTTCATCATGACTCACTTATGTATCTGGCACACCTGCACTTGCTTCCACCTCAACAGGACCAGTGGGTGAAGGGCCTTGATTCCTCTCCAGGGGGGCCTTGCTAAGGTCTGTGTGAACTTCCCGTTCACATGGGTTCCAAGAGCAAACACCCCAAAGAACCAGGCAGTACTTTACAGTTCCTATGACCTAGATGTCACACAAGACCATGTTTATTTGCATCTTCCTCTAAAGAGGAAAAACATGCCTTCTAAAGGAAAGGTGAACTATGCCATCTATTACTTTCAAAGGGAGAGGCAGCATGGAGCAGTGGTTACGAGCCGAGCCTAGAATCAGGCAGACTTGGTTTGAGGCCTGGCTCTTCCAACCCACTAGCTCTGTCATCTCAACAAGCTAATTCATGTCTGTGACCCTCAGTCCCCTTGTCTGTAAAAGAGCAGAATGCTGGTGCTTATTTTTCAGGACGGTGGTGAAGATGAAATAAAATAACCCAGGAAGAGCATCTAACATGCTGTTTCAGACTTGGGCAGATGAAGTCGTTACCTTGGCTTTAGCTGTCCTTAGCTCACACTGTGGCTTGCACGTTGCCTCCGGAAACTGCATTATCCACACATACATCACTTATTACCTTCTACTGTCAAGGCGTTAAAAGAAGAAAGACTTCATGAGATATATATAAAGTCAGGGGGCTGTTCTTGCCAAGTATGTCATTGCCACAGCCTTGGAGAGACAGCCAGAAGGGAATGTGACAATGCCAGATTCTCCCTTCCTACCTGCCACCCCTGCCACGCCCTCTGTGGCAGTCAGGGTACAATGCGTCATGCAATCTGATCTCTGGAAAGAACCTGGGAGAAGTCCTTCACACATTTGTGTAGTATTAGCTTATGGTGCTATCACTCCACGGCGGGGGAGCGGGGGTTGTATTTTAAATCTTGTCTATAACCATACAAGGGTTTTCCCCCTTACTTCAAGCACCAGCAATCAAGTGGAGACATTCCCCCAAATCACTCTCACACCCAGTTTTGTAACTCTTCCTTTCCTTGGTGCAAGCTCAAATAAGTGGCCAGCAACTGCTGAAAGGAACTGGGGCAAATAAGCAGCTGAATCCTCTATACTGTTAAGGTCGCTGGAAATCCCGCCCACTGCAAAGAGTGCCTTTTGACCAGGTTATACCTGAGCTGAAACATCTAGTTGGGACCCCTAACCCAAGGTCACAAATAGGTTTAAGCACGGCAGGTGAACCAGCATGGGGCTGCCTGTGTACTGGATGGCAGCAGTCGGGAGAGAAAAAGGGATGAAGTGTGAGATGGATGATATTGGGATACAGACGAGAGGGACCATTTGGAAGGAAATACATATGCAGACAGACGGTGGTGTTAGAACCCAGTTCTCCCTCCAGGAAGGAAAAACAGTCCATGCAGTTGAACAGGTGGCGGGGGAAGGCAGCTGCTCCCGAAGGACACCAAGAGTCCTTTTCATGTGGCTCCTGCAGAGACTGAGCTCCAGAACAGCTAAGCCTAAAATACCCGCTAGAATTGAATCTGCTCTTCAAACACTGGTCTAAGGCCTTTGGACTTCAAGGTCAGAAAGGTCCCAAGTTACGTCTCCATGGGAGCTGGCCTGCCAATGTCTTTTCCGGACATTTTCAATATTGCCAGTGGCCTACAGGAGCTCACTTACTTTTGCAGTTGGAACAATTTCTCAAAAATTCCAGGCAGTCCACTAGCTATCCCACTGCACAGGAGTGATCTCGAAAAGCAGTCTGCTCCCATTTGACAATCTAAATAAGCAGTATCTTTTAACATCAGGGAATCTTATAGAAGCAAAGTAAATTCTGCTCTCTAACTAGTACATAATTGTGTAAGAAATAACTTTGACTACAGTCATCAAAGAAAAAAAGTATTATGTAAAGACAAGAGGAAGAGGTCTCCAAAGCATGGATATTCACACTGATCAGACTGTGTCGGCAATTTGTAGACCTAGAGCCAGTCTACACCGTCAACTCTTATTCCACAAACAGACACTCAACAGATATTTATTAAGCACCTGGTTAATGCCAGGAATACACTTACTCCCACCCCTCCTACCCAGCCACCCCCAAATCCATTCTCCAAATCTGGAATGTTCTTTCTTAACTTTCCCTCAGGCAAAACTTCAAAGCCCAGTTGAAGTCACATCTCTTCCAGCAGAGCTTCCCCTTATGTTTCCAATCCACTTGCTCTCCCCTCCCTCATACTGGGGAGAGAACTCATAGTGTCTACATAGTCATCTGGCACCTGATTAAATATTACTTCGTCATCTGTTGGCAGGAGATTGATCAGGGTGCCAAGATGTGAAACCATGACCTACTTAAAAAAAAGATCTGGAGGAAAAAGGAATGTTCAGCATAATATGGAAGAAACGATGTCCTATTTCCTCAATGTTATCTTTAAGTATCTAGGGGCTTTTCCATGGGAGATTAGGCTCATCCTGTGGTTACCCCAAGAAGATAAGAGATAATTCTTACAAGTTTATTACCAGTTCTGAAGCTAGAAGTTTTCAGATTTCAAGCTCGCCTTTCAGTGGTCCTATGTTTATTCGGTCTACATAAATCTTGCTGTCATTTTAGCCCACCGAAGGAGATTTTTTTAGACATATTTTCCCAATTTCCCCCATGAAATTTTAATGCCACAGGTATACTGTATGTCTGCTAATGCGATATCACCCCCCCTTTTTTAAATGAGTTTCTTTTTTTTTTTTTTAAGATTTTATTTATTTATTTGACAGAAAGAGAGACAGCCAGAGAGAGAGGGAACACAAGCAGGGGGAGTGGAAGAGGAAGAAGCAGGCTCCCAGCGGAGGAGCCCGATATGGGGCTCGATCCCAAGACCCTGGGATCACGCCCTGAGCCGAAGGCAGACGCTTAACGACTGAGCCACTCAGGTGCCCCTGATATCACCCCTTTTGAGAACGGTTCACGTGGAGGACTAAGGAAGTGTTTGCGTCAGGATATTCAGCAAGCTGCTTACCAGCAGACATATTTCTCTGTGATCACCTCAAGGTTGCTCTGCACAAAATAGTTACTCAACAAATTGCTGAATGAATTACTAATAAACTACTCAAAATCCATCCAAGCCCTACTGTCATCTCAATTTTTAGGTAGCCAAATGGATTTGACTTAATTTGAACTTTTCTCATTATAGATGAGTCATCTTTTTAAAAAAATAAAAATAAATACATATTGTTTTCAGAAAATGTAGACTAAGAGGACGTAGGACACAATGGGTCTTTAAATGTTGACAACATCTAATGCCACGTCTCCCAAAGAGAAGAGCGCTTAACTTGGGCATAGGCATGTGAAGTGACTTTCCGAGCACACAAAACATTTTTTTCTTTAGCATTTATGTATTATTTTTTTTTTAAAGATTTTATTTATTTATTTAACAGAGATAGAGACAGCCAGTGAGAGAGGGAACACAAGCAGGGGAGTGGGAGAGGAAGAAGCAGGCTCATAGCAGAGGAGCCTGATGTGGGGCTTGAACCCAGAACACCGGGATCATGCCCTGAGCCGAAGGCAGACGCTTAACCGCTGTGCCACCCAGGCGCCCCTATGTATTATTTTTTTAAGTACTTTCTACTTATGGCAAGAAATTCTAGTTGATCATGTAAGGTGGAATTATAATTTCCTTTTTAAAACAGAATTAATTAAATGATACTTTAAAATTTTTTAAGCAAATATAGTATATCTATTATTAGTACATGTGCTACAATGGAGATAGGGAAAAACTATGAACGTACCCAAATTTCCAAAACTTCAGAAACACTAGTTTAACATTTGTACAAAGTCAGCTGAGTATTCAGGAAGGTGGGGTGGGGTCACTCAGTCTATCCTATAGCAACTTTCCACTTCTAAAAAGGAACAATAGCTAACATTTACTGAGTGCTTACCACGGGCTAGGAACAATTCTAAACTCTTCACATATATTAACTCACTGAATTCTCAGAATATACCTACAAGGTGGCTAAACCCACCTTAGAAATGAAGAAATTAAGGCATGAGGAATTTAAAGATTTTATTTATTTATTTATTTGAGAGAGAGGGAGAGTGAGAGAGCGAGAGAGCACAAGTGGTGGGGGAAGAGGCAGAGGGAGAAGCAGACTCCCTGCTGAGCAAGGAGCCCGATGTGGGGCTCGATCGCAGGACCCTGGGATCCTGACCTGAGCCAAAGGCAGCCGCTTAACCGACTGAGACACCCGGGCGCCCAAGGCAAGAGGAATTTAAATAATTTCCCCAAAGTCCCACTCCCTATTACTGGTGGAACCGTGATATAAACTTGGCCAGTTTGGGATCATAATTACCAGCCTACTCTTCCTCCGGCACTATTCCTATGGTTTTCGAAAGTGAACTGAACTGTTCTAGATGAATGCATCATACTTCTACGAATAACTCAGTTTTCCATTGGTGTTCCCTCCTCCCTCCTAGATCTCCCCCAGATTCAAATATTAGCAATTAAAATGTCAAGATACTTAGTATTCCGTGTAGAACAAATACAGGTCCTCAAAACGAAGCTGAGCTCTCTGGTCCCAGCTCACTGGGACACAGCATGTCAGTTGAGTCATAGTGTAAAAAGAAGACTATTAGCTCAAGGTCAGAGGAGAAAGCTGATGTAGCAAAGACCTACCAAAATTTCCTGGGGTAGCCCCAAACCTGGCAAGATCACAAGTATGTTATATATTACAAAAAGAAAGAAAAATGGATGCTCCTATTGGCAGCTGGTATGACCAAGTTTATGTTATTCAGTGAGACAGGGGTTAAGTCTCTGCTTTGCAAGCTGATGACTTCAAGAAGCCTCTCTCGCGATTCCCTCTGGTAGCCTGCTCATTTAGATCTC
>NW_024426119.1:3727688-3737688 GCF_017311325.1 Ursus maritimus | reverse complement strand
TTAGGTGTCAAAATCATGTTACAGGCACAAAAACTTTGCAATGAACAAATTAATATGTTTGCTGAGTAATAATTTTAATCTAAATTGAATATACGTCTGTGTGAGGAGCTTATTTCCCTTAGTAGAGCATAAGCCTTTTGAAGGCAGATAACCTGACTTAGCCATTAGACCCACCTTTCCACAGAGCAGGGAGCACATGTTCCGAGAGAGAGAGAGAGAGAGAGAGAGAGAAAGGAGGGAGGGAGGGAGAGAGAAAGACACATACAATATGTCAGACTGTCTGATAAGAAAATAAGGGAATTTTAAAAACAAAATCTCCCCTTTGTTACCACTGTTTGTCAACCCATTTCCCCTAGTCCTTCTGCCTTTCATACTTCTGCTAAAGGTACTGTTTCTTCCTTTCCGATCACAAAGTCAGGCAAGCAGCCCCAGACAAAGAACATCATGAATGCCAGTGCTGACTCCAAGAACATGCAACAGACGAGTGGTTTTTTGAACGGTGCAGCCTACTTTCCTCATCCCCAGAGACCATAAGATCTCTCTCCGCTGCTGCGGAGAATCTAAATAGAAGCAACCAAATATATAAAATATCAATGAAAGGCATGTTCTTAAACAAGCCATACTTTTCTTCACCAAATGTTTATCAATACGCTAAAAACTCAACAGGAACAGCTAAAATGGAAATGCAGAAAAACCAAGATTGAAACGAGAAATAATTTTAGAAATAAGCCCAAGAAACAGGCCAGAGAACATTCTGCCCACCCCATGACTTGCAGACAAAGGTATTCACTGACTGACCAGCATTTTTGATAAATCACGGAAGAATGTGACTGAGTATGGAAAAGAACCAAAATCAGGCCCAGATTTTAGAGGAAATCACCTTTATTTTGATTTCTTCACTTCTGAAAGTATGGCCCCTAATACTCAAAACTAGTTGATTTGCAAAAACAAAACAAAACAAGAAAGTATTAGTTAATAAATTGAACAGATTTATGAAAATTTAGATCAGACTGAGAAAATTAATCTTTGACACTTATTATAGCATTGACAGCCCTCTTTTTGTAAAGAAGAGTATGTAACCAAAGAGAATTTATCAATTGGTTTGTAAAGGGCTTTGCTTGGGACTGATGTAAAATAATTTCATCATTGAGATGAATGACAGGCAAGGACATATGTCTGCTCAGTTTATGGGTAACATGGTGGGAGGATGGTTAAAAGATTAGAATGTGTAGCACACATATAATTCCTGATCTAAATAAAAGTTGTCCAGTGAGATTATAGCCCAAAGTATATAATAAATATCACAAGTCCTATATGCATATATAAATAAGTGACTGAATAAATAAATACAGGAGCCAAAACTTCCTAAGGGAAGAATTCCAAATAATGTATCTACATAATCCTTTCTCCAGGAGGTGGGGTTAAATCTTCCTCTTCCACTTGAGTGTGAGCTAAATTTAGTGACTTTCTTTCAAAGAACAGAGTTTGGAAAGGGAAAAACAGTAACTTAATAGTAGAGAAATCTGGCAAACATTACCTTAACCAAGAGATTGAGGTTAACATAACCAGGGATAAGTTGTATTGATATCATGTACTCCCTGATAAGATGGGATGATAAGGAAACTTCCCCTCTGTGCTATTCTTTTCCAAATTCTATAATCCCAGCCTAATCATGAGGAAAATGTCAGACAAATCAAAGCTGAGAACCATTACACAGAATACCTGATTGATATTCCTCAAACCCATCATGGCCATCAAAAACAAGGAAAGACTGAGTAACTGTCACACACCAGACAGGATGTAGAAAAACAACGAAAGGCCATGGGGTTCCAGAACTGGACGCTGGGCCAGCCAAAGGCTATCAATGGAAAAAGTGGTGCAATGCAAATAAAGCCTGCAGTGTGGTTAATAGTAATGTACCGACAAGAGTGTCTTACAAGTGACCAATGTACCACAGGAATGTAAAATTTTAACATTGGCGGTAATTAAAACTGAGTGACAGGTATAGGGGGGATTCTGTACTTTCTTGGCAACTTTTCTGTAAATCTAAAATTATCCCAATAAAAATTTTACTAAAAAAGTTTTAACTTTCTAGTGGAATTCCTCCCCCTAGATATGAGCGCATGAAATATTTAACCCTTCCATTACCATTAAAAACAACAACAAAATAAAACAAAAAACTTCTGTTGCTTTTGACAAAGCATTGGCTAAAAGAATTCCTGAAATGTAAGATGTAGTTATATAGAATAATAAAGGGCTGCAAATTTCCACGGTACATATATATAGGTAGGCCAAACATGCTGCTGTTTGGTTACTACAAGAAAAAAACACATTAAGTTAAAATAAATAAACTAGTAAAAGAATTCAGGAAATCGAGTTCATCCTCCCGTTCTACGCTGTTTTGATAAGACCAAAATTAATTTCTCCCCATACAGAGCATCATACAAAGAATTCCGAGAGGTTTCAGAATCTCTGAAATTATCATAGAATTCAAATTTCAAGTGTACTGAAATAAGACGAAAGATTAATTCCTTCCTATGTTTTAAGGAACTATCACAATATTACTGCCTGTTGCTACAAAAGTTACTATCATTTGCGTGCCTATTAGGTGCCAAGCACCATGCTAGGTACTTTACAAAATCATATTTAATTTGTATAACACTGAAAGGTGGATGTTATCTGATTTTGAAGATGAGCAAACTATGGCTGCCAAAAAAGCTACCCCAAGGGACAGTAAGAGATCAAACTGGGATTCCAGCTCTGCGAGAGGAAACCCACACAAATTGTAATACATGAGATTTAAGTCGGAAGAAGAGCAAGTCTTCTCACATTGAAAGAAGCTAAGCACTGAGGGCAATATCTAAGCAATGCTGTTAACTGACACTCATTAAATAATGGAAAGAAGTAGACTCTGAAATTAGGACATTTAGGTGCCTTCCCTTCTCGTTGCTTTTGTCTGTTCCTTTGTGCATTCAGATTCATGAGGGAAGCAGAACAGGTAGGTGTAAGTGGTCCGAGATCAAGTCCCAGTTTTTGCCCCTTCTAAGTGTACGGCGGGGCTGGTCATGTATCCCGAGCTTCTGTTTATCATTTATATAACCACAAAATAACATTTGCCTTATCTATGTTGAAGGGTTATTGTATGGGTCAAAGAAAACTTATCAAAACTTTTTTAAACAATAAGGTTCTATTCACGTGTTTCATGTGTTATCTACAAAATTCCTTAACATCCTGTCGATCCTAGAGTTGCAAGTAAGTGGCAGGTATATTATCAACAAAATATGTAATTGAAGTCAACTAATATATAGAGATGTGAGACCAAGGGATGAACCAAGAGAAGGAACCAAAAATTATTCCTGTATTATTATATAAATGTCTTCTTAGATCCAAAGACAAAAATGAGAAGTTGGAGGTTAGGTGGCTTAGTGAAGAAGACAATCATTTACCTACATACACAATTTAGTTTTAGCAAGAATAATCTGGTAATCCTTATTAAAATACAAAAGCTCGCTTGTATACAATGACATCACAGATCGACCAACTATGATCCACATGGTCAAAGCGTGGGCCCTTGATGAAACAGAAGTTATTCGCCATCATCAAGGAAGATCTACTCAAAATGCTGCATTTTACGTCCTTGCAAGGCAAAAGAAAATAGCTCATGTTGTCTGTATATTTTTATCTGGTTAATGAATAAATACTATTCATATTTTCCAAGAATGTTGTTTATCAAGCTTCTCGAGCAAAGAGTTACTTACAAAATGAAGCAGGAAAAAAGCCCTTACAATTATCTCATTCTTAAATATATTAGCATCCGCTCATGAATTAGGAGAAAGTGGAATTCCTAAATTCTCAAACCGTGACGTAATATTGGTTTTATTGATTCTCTGTACAATTTGTGGGAGTACCCAATCATTATTTTGACAGTTTTATCATAAGGTAATAGACTTCCTTTTAGATAATTGCAGTTACCGCATTCAATTTCAACCTTCCATAGGATTTTTTCCTAGATACAGCTTTACTGTCAGTCCTAGATCACATTACTTTCTTTTTATAGCTATACACACAAAGCATTTTAGGCGTTATACCTAATTATGTCAGCACAATAACAGTTTAAAAGCTCATCATTAAGAAGTAAAGGTTAAGCACTTATATGTTAAGACTCCTTTTTATAAAGACCTATAGTGCTATATGACATAAATAAATGAATTACGCAAGTACTTAAAAGTCTGTTTCAGAATTACAAGAAAATCACACTCTTTTTTGGATAAACTGGGAAATTTGAGGAGTTTGTAACCAAGCAATAACATTGGTGAACTACAGCGTTGACTTACAAACTTTCTGGCTCAGGAAAATGATTTACCCACATAAGTTTCATGACACAGAGGTGGGTGACAAAATACTTCTTTTCCTAGGAGGGAAGAAGTTTAGCATAATCATTAAGAGCGTAGGTTCAAGAATCATATTGTCGCTACTTAATGCTTGAGCTGGGGCAAGTCCCTTAAGATCTCTGTGCCTTGGCTTCCTCATCTGAAAATGGGGATACTACTACTACTTGTCTCATAAAGTTGTTCTGAGGATTAAATGTCCAAGTGGTAGAGCTCTTAGAAAGTACTTGGCATATAGTATGTGCTATATAAATATCAGCTATCATTACTGCTTACTTGAATTGCCTTAAACAGCTAAAAACTAAATAAAGAGCTAAAAACTGAAGCGTGGTCTAAGCCAGTGGACAGAGTGACAGACATACAATGAGAGGGAAGAGATGAGCTCTACTCACGGAATGTGGAAGTATGGGGCATTCCAACTCTAGAAGTAAAAGCAAAGTTGAAGTTCAGAGGTTGTCTGCAGAAACAATGAATGAGACTGAAAGGAACTCTAAAGACTAAGGCCAAAACTGGTCGCCAAGGCTTAACACGAAGAAGGAGATCGCAGCTTAGGATTCAACACAGTTGTACACAAGAGGCAGAAAGCTCAGGATCATGGCTCTGAGGACCTTGCAATCTCCAGTTAGGTGTGTGTGTCTGTGGCGGGAAGGGGCAAGTGATGGCAGGGATGGTGTCAGAGAGTAGACAGCACAGGGGAGCAACCCGCAAAGAGGCTAGGCTTAGCGGCAATTTAACTAAGCTGTTAACCCCCCTGAAAAATACCAGCCATGATAATTCTCAGTTTAGTGCTTTTCATCATTTGGGGAGGAAGAAATCGCTTGATTTCCATTCTGTAATTTCCACGTTCCACTTCATAATTATAAATATAATTACTTCAGAAAATGATCTGGTGTCTTGCTAGACTCAGACAAAAATTCTGTTACCCCTAATCAATTTACCTGATTAAAAAAAAAAAAAAAACCTAAACTAAGCAGTAACTCCGTAATTAAAAGGGGCAACTATATAATATAATTTGGCATCCAAATTAACTACTTCTCTAAGATACAGAAAAGGTGTTTCAAGTAATTGACTGCATTTCTAAAGAAGAAAAACAAATCAACGTGGTTCTGCAATATTCTGAAACGACCAGAAATGTCAATAATCAGTATCTCATATCAAACAAAGAAATACTGATCTAACAAAGAGTTTTTCTTATTTTTCAATCTTTGTAAATAAAAGCATATTTTGAAGTTCCTAAGAAGATTCCACTTTATTTTAAATTCATTTTCCTAAAAAAGAAAAAAAAATTACATGAAGTCAGGACGATACCAGAAAATTCTGTACATAAAAGCACCATGCATGTATAAGCCACTTTTTCAAAGTTTTTTTTTTATTCTGGTAAAATATACATAAGATTTATCATTTTAACCATTTTTAAGTGTACCATTCAGTAATAATAAGTACACTCATGTTGTTGTGCAATCATCACTGCCATCCATCTCTAGAACTTTTTTTATCTTCCTGAACTGACATTCGTACCCACTAAATAATAACTCCCCATCCCCTCCTCCTTCTGAGCCTCACAACCACCATTCTACCTTGTGTTGCAATAAATTTGCCTACTTGAAGCACCTCGTGTAAATGGAATCATACAATATTTGTCCTTTAGTGTCTGACTTACTTCATTTAGCATAATGTCTCCAAGGCTATATGAACCAATTTTTACTTCCCGACCCTTCCCAAAGTCCCAGTGAGGGTGGTGGGGATTATTTCTGTCAAAATCAAGCAACGACGTGTCATCGGTCCTTGATTACTCTTATCTTTTAGATTGTGAGGCAACTCTGCAATCCCTTTGGTCCTGCCCCAACTACCCTCTCACCATCATCTCCCCTCTTCTCCCAACAGCCTGTTCACTGATTCCGTTTGCTTTTTATACTTTAAAAATTTCCTTACAAGCTGTTGAGAAAATTATAAGGGGAGGAAGAACTTCAGTATTATATCAGCATTAATAGCCAAGGTAGATTATTTTTAATTTCAAGTAACCATCCTCTACTTACACCCACGATCATGGACAGCATAGAGTTCATTAAATGCCCCTGACTACATTGTATATAAAGCATAGCTGGGATCTAATTTCTAATTCTGAGCTTCTTGAATGACAAAAGCTTTCAGTGTAATTGTTATCATTAATATTTATCATGCAATGAATACGCTTTTATACTTCTTTTTCAAACTAGTGAAAATAAGTCATTTTCTCATTCCACTGGTTGGAAAAAGCAAGTGTAGAAGTAGATACAAGAAAATGCCTACCCACTGATACAATTTTTATCAACAAAAACTGAGGGTCCAAAATAAGCTCAAATTCCTACCCCGGGAATTCCAGCTGAACTGTCCAGACAACAAGCTTCAAAGTATAGAATAGGATACAGTAGAGCTTTCAAGAAATGGAAAACACCGTATGGTGTCAAAGCTTGAAAAGTCTTTTAATGAAGACTTTTACAAGTGTTTGAAATTATATAAAAGGCTGAAAAGCGCCCACCTGCAGTATGTAAGGAAATTATATTTCCCATTAAATGAATGTATAATCAATAAACAAGAGGTTTGCTAGGAGGAGGAAGCAGTCCCCTCCATACTAAGCTAGAGAAGCTCTATGTGTTCACTTCCTCTCAATGAGGCACTTATTCCTAGAATATGCATTAATTCCTTATGTTCATTTTACCACCATTTAGGGAGCAGAAAAATTTAAGGTACCACACAGATGGAAATTCAATCATTCATTATTTCAAGGATTAAGTAATAACTTGAATACTTAATCAAATGAGGAGTCACATACAGAGTGGGGAGTGCTGCCTCCTATTCAAAGTGTCTTGGGAAAAAAACACTCCATTTACAGATGATGCAAGTTCACACTATGTTCTTGAGAAGGAGCCCTAAATTTCCAACTTTACAGAAGCATTCTATAAGATGTATTCTGGTATCTTCATTAAAGTAGCCCAAAGTGAATTAAATTTTTTACCTTCCCCAATTCAAAGGAACTCTTGCTTCTTTCACATACTCATTACCAGAGTCCAATAGGTTGCCGTGCCTATAGACTTATTCTTCTCTTTTACTTCCACTGCAACCCTAATTCAGACTCGTTTCAAACTTTCTAAGAATAATTAATAGCTTATTAGTTGTTCTCTCTCACTGCATCTAGTATTTTCTCACTTCAGTCCATTCTTCATAGAGTTGCCACGTTATCTTCAACCTTGGTTTTTAACTGCCATCACAACACACAGTTCTGTGTCTCAATTCATTATAGAGTGTATCACAAATCACTTATAACTACCACGAAATAAATCTGTAAGTGCTTTTTTTAAATAAATGACAGCTGACTTGGATATTTAATATTGCTGTTCTTCAATTGTTTTCCAATATGCCTTCTTGAGTGGAAGAGGGAGTGGAGTTATAGAAAAGTGCTAGGAATTACGGAGAATCCTGGTTACAGCTAGGTAAATGACATCCTTCGCATCTGTCTTGTTGAAAAGCACTACGATGAAGAAAAATAAAAGCTCCGATCATGTCACTCTGCCATTTAGAACCATCAGTGGTTTCCCAAAGCCTGCTAATTTAAATACAAACACCCACATCTGGAATTCAGTATCTTTATCATATGATCCTAACTGAATCTGGCCAACTTTAATTCCCAGCATGAATCTACATATGAGCTTTTTAGTTAGCAAGTCTGGACTGTTCTTAAGCATACCTTATACTTTTCCATTTTCCTTTCTTGGTTCACACAGTTCTCTGTCTTAAATGGCCTTCCCCGGCAGCCATACTCCCCCAGCCCGTGAAACCTCCTTTCATTCTGTAAACCAAAAGGTACTGACTCCTTCCAGCATGTTTTTACCTCTAAAAGCACATATAGAAAGATAATTATTATCTATGTGCTTTAGACATCCCACTAAGCTGTGAGTTCTTTGATGGAAAAGTTGTGAATTTTATTCTTTTTTCCATCTACCACAGTACCTAGTGTTGAGGATACAGACAGCACTCACACAGCTCTTGATGAACTGCAGAAGAATAAAGCGCCAAAGGAATCAGTGCTCCAGTATTGTTAGTAAGGGACTACTCTTAAGTCTAATCAGATCCATATCACTAAGAACTGTGACATTCAACTCATTTATTCATTCATTCACTCACACGTTTAATATTCTAGACTTCATGGGGAGTAGAATGTGTGCTAAAATTGGGGAGCACGATACAACAACAACAACGACAACAAAGGTAAGGTCTTTTGCCTTCTTGTAAAAGTTAAGATGAGAAGATGAGATCCCAGGGGTAGATTGTAAAACATGGAATTAAATTTCAGGCTTCCTTAACAACCCAGTCTGTAACTGGTCAATTACATTCTCCATTGGTGCAATTAGAAAACATGACAAAAATGGGGAAAAAATGCATTTTGATACTTCATTTGTTCAAAATGTAAGGACTTTCGCTTTTAAGAAAACAGACCCAAGTGTAATTTACCTATTACTCATTATTAATTAAAATGCTGTTGGTAATATTCTACGCTAAGAAGAAAGACTGCTGAGTGGGGTAGGGCTCAATCACTGAAACTGATGGCATGATAGTAAAGAGTAAAGAGCTCTTCATCTCCTGCTTTTGCCCAGGTGACATGAAAACCTGCAATCCTATTCTGGTAGCACTTTCCTGACAACTATTCTAACTAGTACTGTACTCACTATAATGCAGTAGAAGGAGCTTGATGAGGAACTGGAAGCCTTGAATTCAAGCACCGCCACTCACCAGTATGCCCTTTATTACCAAGTGCACTTATAACTTCTTACAGTCTATTTCCTAATCTGTGAACTGGCCTTCTATGCCTCGCCTACCTCACTGGGTTATTCTGAGGCCACAGAAAACCATGAAACTGCTAACTATTCTCCCTCAGAACGACTTCAGATCCCATTTGGATTTCGTGAAGAAAAGAAAATGGTGCAATGTGAGTAAACTTCCCTATACTGTCTAATTTGAGAGGAAGAAAGATAACTCAGTCCACCTGAACAGATATAATTTGGAATCTGGCTCTGGGATCAGCTTTATGTAGCAACAATTAGGACCACCGCCAAGTCACTTACCGTCTCTGATACTCAGTCTCTATACTTACGCTATCAATATGTCAGTTTTGTTGTAAGCAGCAGTACGACACAATAGTATTCTAAAGGACTGTAAAACATTATTTAACCAGGAGCAATAGAAAAGTGAGTACAACAAAACTGTTTGATCCCAAAGTGCCATTAGGATTCTAACTACTGAGACACTGGGCAGAATGTACATATCATACTCTAACAATTATCCCACAAAAAACCCAACAGTGCTCCTTAAAAGTAGATATTATTAAAGTATATATTACTGAAATCACGTTTTATGTGTCCCATGTTGTTAGTTACACTTTTTATAGAAAGAAAAACAATTTAAAACTAAGCATTGATCTAGTGAAAGCAATAGTACATACACAGTACTCTCCCCTCCCAAAGGAATAGGATTTTTCCCCCCAATTTCTAATTTTAAAAGGAAAAAATTAAAAATACAAACCAAGACTGACTGAGACTTGCAGCTCATTAAAGCTGAGGTGATTTCCCCTATATAGA